>NW_028261392.1:26165096-26465096 GCF_051295495.1 Thamnophis sirtalis | reverse complement strand
CCAGTTTTTCCAAACACAATTGTCATTCTCTAATAAAGATTTTCTTATGTGCTGCCAAAAATCAGTGCCTCATTAATCCAAGGTTCAATAAGACGTGAAGTTTGGCTTCCCTCAAAGTGAAGACTAAATGTTTCTCCACCGAAGAAGTAATTTGTAACCAAGTCACCTTATATTTCCCACAGGCCTATTTAGCTTTAACACTAAGAGAATAAGAAAAAGGCCACAATACAAAATTGTACAAGGATTTATTTCCTCCCTGAATGCAGTTACAATAGAGCCATTCTATAGTTGGTGTATTAAAACAGCTCCCAGACAATAACAGATTCACTAAATTGTTCCTTTTTCATTTAAAAGTATCAACAGGCAATATAATGTTCTGCTCAGATCTAGTCAAAGTACAGAAATAGATAAGTATTTATATCTGAGACAGAGCTGTAGATTGGCAGTAAATGCTCACCTCTATTAAGTTGCCCAGACTCCACTTTGATAAAAAGGGATTGCAGGCTCGTAAAAAAGAAAAAAAGGATTTGATTGTTTTGGGTATTTTTTCTATCAATTAAAGGTTAACTCCCGAAGGGCTTAATAGCTTTGTCCTAGGAAGCTAATAAGGGACGTAGTGGCTAAAATTTTGAGCTTGTCAATCAGAAAGGTCAGCAGTTTGGCAGTTCGAATCCCCAGTGCCATGTAACAGAGTGAGGTCCTGTTACTTGTCTCAGCTTCTGCCAACCTAGCAGTTCAAAAGCATGTAAAAATGCAAGTAGAAAAATAGGAACTACCTTTGGTGGGAAGGTAATGTGCTTTCGGCATTTAGTCATGCCGGCTACATGACTATGGAGACATCTTCAGAGAGCTATGGTTATTCAGCTTTCAAACAGAGATGAGCACTGCCCCCTAGATTTAGGAACAACTAGCACATTATGCCTTTACCTTAGCATGCTAATCCTTGAAAACTGATAAAATTTCAATGTAGTCTGTTAAGCAAATATGACAAAGCTGGGGAACATGGTGAATATTTGGGACAGAGTCATGGATTTTGCAGGCACTCCTTGATTTATGACTGTAATTGATCATCCAATTTTGTGCAAGGAAATAATGAAAAGTAGGAGAGTCATTCAGGGGTTTGGATAGATGTGATTTTATTTTATTTAAACAAAAATATTTGGAATATTTAGGTTTTACAGTTTTGCTTAAATTTAGCAATATAATAGAGGGCTCCCTAGGAGTCACAAAGAAGAAGTTTGGGGTGTCCAATCTGTTTTTAAAATCTTGGAAGGCCTGTCCTGTCCTCAATGTCACCCCAGCTCTTTAGACATGGACTAATAACAGAGTATTTCTGTTGGAAAAGTAATATTTTAAAAAATCAAATATTCTATTACCCTGGCAAAGGTATTGCATGTGATTAAGTTTTTGCATAATCATGCAAGACACTGGAGATATATGATATGATTTCTTGCATTGGCCTCAGGGATTACTTCTGCAATTTATTTCAAACATGTAATCTTAAAGAAAAACAGCAAGGAAAATTTGTTGGCCATCAATAATGGCAGCTAATGGTGATGAATTGGTCAGCCTGGCAAATACAACATTCTCTTGTGAATTTTTTCCACCTTATTTTACAGGTCCCTCTAGCATAAGCTATTAAATCCTGACTTACAAATCTATTCATGGACACATATACATACACAGACATAACTTATTTGAACTAATACCACACTGCAGCTTGCTATGCAGACTTAGTGGTTGCAAAACACATTATCCAATGATTACAGGCTGTGTCTTTTCATTTTTTTCTTCTCTATGGCATTAATTCATTGCTTGAAGGAGTAGATTATGGCTGCCTTCATTTCAATAGTCTTAACCTTAGTTAGGGAAGCCTGTCCTTGATGCTGATTCCAGTTGCCAATAAGCATCATGCTGAACAGTGCGAACATATCAACTTGTTTAACACCATTGGTGACTGGGAATACCTTAGATCAGGGTGTCAAACTTAAGACCCGGGGCCCAGATCCGGCCAGTGGGGTGCTTAGAACTGACCTTCAGAGCCACCCAGGAAACAGCCCATTTTCACTGGCAGAGCTCTCAGGCCACCACAGGCATCCCTGACACGAGTGAAGTATAGCTGGCCACCTCCACCCCGCCTCCCAAGGTCAAACACAATACTGATGCGGCCCCTCAATGAACTCAAGTTTGACACCCCTGCCTTAGAGGATTCTCCAATACCCAGGACTCTGGACATCATGCCATCATGGAACTGGCACACCAACTGAATGAATTGGACAGGGCAGCCAAACTTTGACATGGTCCTCCAGACAGGCTTTACTGGCTGATCATATCAAAGGCTTTCATGAGGTCGACAAATTTGTTCAGGATTCTGCTCCTAACAATTCTCCTCCAATTAGCACGAAGCAAAAATGGTCAATATAGAAGCCACAACTGTGACTCTATCAGAACTGACTAAATGCCACCTCTGTTGATGCTTGTATAGAGGGTGGTTTTTTTGTTTCTTCTTGTATAGGGTTTATTATTTGTTTGTCTGAAACAAGTAAATGACACATTTTTGGATATATTAAATTGTTGCTTCAAAACATGGTCCATTTGTTACTAAAGCTCAAAGGTTTCTTGTCCCTGTGAAATAAGAAATATTAAGCAGATGTTTCTGTAGCTAGTTCTCAAGAGAGAGTCCGCTTATACACCAGGAAAGCCAGACAACAATTTCAAGATGTGTAAACAACAATTCCTCTTTCAATTCAGACATAAAGTAGTTTGCAGAAATCTTCAGTTATGATTAGTTTGGAATTCCCCAATATTATTTCAGAATCCTCGAATTAAATAAAATATGGAAAGCATAGGCAGCCAAAGAAATTGCAAAATGCTGGAGAGAAATGTAACAGAGGGGGGAAAACAAGAACCTGCACCTTCTTCACCATGCAAGAAAAGGAGATATGAAAATCATTTAGAACAATATTGTAAAACAGTCTTAAGAAGCTGGGAAATAAGTAATCAGTCTTATATAAAGGAAAGTAAATTGGGGAACATATTTTAAAACTGCATTAATTGTAAGTTTTGTATACAGAGTAGCTACTACAGGAAATGTTGGAACAATAGTCACTTTGACATGGATAGTGATTTAGCCAGTGATGTATGCCATGCAAAACAAAGACCACGATTAAAGGACATTGTTAAGTAAACATAAAATGAAATTTCAGAAGTTACAAGAATATCTAGTTAAATCTTTAGCTTCTCATTTTATCTTGTAGGATTTGTTTTTCAGGAAGATTGAGATCCAATGGAGGTCACCCTAAAGTAGCAACAGAGAGGTTATATTTACTGATTTCCTCTTCACTCAAAACCTCTTGTGCCATCCTTGTTATTGTTATAGAACCTGTTTGAGAGGAAATAGCTGGAAATAAAAAGGGATTAGAAAGGAAAGTTGTCATGGGATTTTCTTGGAACAAGAATATCTCAGGAGCCAATGAGCCATCACGATTATGACACTGATGATATTTTATATTACTTACAATAACTGTAAAAGTAGCATTTCTCAGTGTGCTATTTTATAAATGTGTTGGGTCTGGTAATCCAAAGAATGCAGAGAGCTCTAATTGTAATTTCACAGATCTAGACTATGCTATCTGCATCTGGAATAAACTGTAAGTCTCTTCTAAATATATGTAGAGACTATATTTTCGTACCCAAGATGACTCACTGAAATTATATCTGATTTAGTTCTGATACATTTCATTGAATTTATGATAACCTCTGGATCTACTCCTAGGACTTTATTTGGAAATATTGTTAAAATTACAGAGGGCATAAATTTGCATTTTATTCAACTGATAACATTTTGTAATAAGAAACCAATTAACAATATGTTCCATCTATTGCATAGCTGCTTTATAATGTGGGTGTAAATAATCCTAAAATGCCACGTCTATTCCAGCATACTGAGAGTATATAATGGAAAGGAATAATTTACAGTAGAAAATAAAGCATTGCAATTTGGTTTGGTTTGGTTTTATTAGCATTTGTAGGCCGCCCTTTTCCCTGAGGGGACTCAGGGCGGCTCACAGAAAACCAGGGAGAGGGGAATACAACATTAAGACAACAACATATAATAAAATAGTAAGCAACATCCATTCATCATTCGGGCGGGGTAGCGATTCTTATCCCCAGGCCTGACGGGCGAGCCAGTTCTTCAAGGCTATGCGGAAGGCCTGGACGGTGGAGAGGGTACGAATCTCCACGGGGAGCTCGTTCCAAAGGGTCGGGGCTACTGCTGAGAAGGCCCTCCTCCTTGTAGTTGCCAGCCGACACTGGCTGGCCGATGGAATGCGGAGGAGGCCTAATCTATGGGATCTTATAGGTCGTAGGGAGGTAATTGGCAGAAGGCGGTCTCTCAAGTATCCAGATCCACTGCCATGTAGGGCTTTATGGGTGATTAATAGCACCTTGAAGCGCATCCGGAGATCGACAGGTAGCCAGCGCAGCTCGCGGAGGATAGGTGTTATGCGGGTGAATCGGGGTGCACCCGCAATCACTCGCGCGGCTGCGTTCTGCACTAGCTGAAGTCGCCGGATGCTCCTCAAGGGCAGCCCCATGTAGAGCACATTGCAGTATTCCAGCCTAGAGATCACAAGGGCCCGAGTGACTGTTGTGAGGGCCTCCCGGTTCAGGTAGGGTCGCAACTGGCGCACCAGGCGTACCTGGGCGAATGCCCCCCTGGTCACAGCCGTTAAATGGTGGTCGAATGACAGCTGTGGATCCAGGAGGACTCCCAAATTGCAATGTATGATCCAAAGTGGGATCTCAGAAGGAAGGATATTTTAGATGATCATTAAATCATCTAAATGTCCCAGATGGATTACTGTATTTTGAAAACTGGATTCAATGAATTTTACCAAAAAAATTAGAAATTATACTCAAAGCACAACAAATATAAATCAAATCCCAAGAGTTTTGTAGATTTTGCAAAAAGCATGCAAAGAAAAAATATAAGATGAAAAACATGGACATACAGTATATACTGTATGAATGTATGTATTGTATGTATGTATACATACATATATGTATGTATGTATATATGTGTGTATGTACTGTAGATGTTTGTGTGTGTTGTATGTACACAGGCACAAACACACACACACACACACACACACATACACACACACATTTCCTGAGGTCTAAATATATCTAGACAAACAAAATCGAATCATGTTTTGGCAATAACATTGTCCTTAGATTTTCTTACTAGGAAATTTTACTAAATGAATGTCAAATGAATGAAGCCTTAAATGGTAATTACATCTCCCCCCTTCTTTCTGAGGTTCAATATATAGTTTTCATTGTCTGGTGAAGTCCAATGACATTGATCTGATTGAGAAAGTTGAAGTTGTCCTTGACTGTAGAAATATAGTGCTGCATTTTTCAGAGATAACATATTTATTTGCTTTTCTTCATGAACAGCGTAAAAGAGTTTGGCTTACTTACTTAGAAGCTGCTTGACTCTCAATGACTCTGTGTAGCTCACAGTTTAGAAAGCAAGAACAATGCCATGAAAAATAGATTGCTTCTATTGCCATGCCATATCCGTGCAGGTTTAAAGATATACCATAAGGATCATGCAACTCATACAATAAATTTTTTAGGTTTAAATTATAAGTTACATAAGCAGCCTCCCTTTCCTAAGGATTTAAGGTGAAAAATAAATTCACCCAGTTACTGTGTTATGCCACAAATGGAAGACATGTTCCTCTTTGGAAGAGCTTTATAACTCCCGTTGCCTTAAGAAAGTTCAAAACATTCTCAAAGATCCATTTCATCTTGGGCACTTTTTTTTTGGAACTATTACCATCTGGCAGATAATAAAAACAAGAACAAACAGGCTGAAAAACAGCTTCTGTCCTAGGGCAGTATTGAATTCTATGGTATAGTGCAATATCAGGTTTTCAATTTCAATTATATAGAATGTAAAGGATGTATGTTTGTGTTTTTATTTTTATAATTGTAATGTACACTGAAGACGGCATTTAATTTCATTGTACCATGTGCAATGATAATAAACTAAACTAAACTAAACTAAACCAAACATGCTCCTGAACTTCAGTTCCCAATGGCCTTAAATAGTGTGGTCAATGGTGCAATATGTTAAGAATTGTAATACCTACCATATCTGGAAAGGAGGTAGAAGGGAAATTTTCTGCTCCTTTTCTATTTTTGTATGCATTTGGAGATTTAAAAAAAAGATACTGTTGGAAAATTGGAATCGTACTCTCATCAGATTTTGGGATAGGATGGAATATGTTTTTGGTGGTAAATGGGTTTGAGTCATTTTCCTCTCTGGTGCATGCCATCAACTCTTTTGGTTTTGTCTGATTTTAGCTGTTATTTATTTGATATTGATATTGAGATTGAGATTGAGAAGTTTATTTATATGCCGCCCTTTTCCCTGGGGGGACTCAGGGCGGCTTACAACTCGAAAAGGGGGGGGGGACAAACATTTAACACATAGGACAATACGTCATTAAAAAACACAACATTCGTACCATTCGGGTGGGTTACAGTCTTTAGCCCCAGGCCTGACGGGATAGCCAGATTTTGAGGGCTGTGCGGAAGTACTGGAGGGTGGTGAGGGTACGAATCTCCACGGGGAGATCGTTCCATAGGGTTGGAGCTGCCACCGAGAAGGCTCTCCTCCGCGTGGTTGCCAGTCGACATTGACCGGCAGATGGAACTCGGAGGAGGCCTAGTCTATGGGATCTAATACGTCAAGTGGAGGTGATTGGCAGTAGGCAGTCTCTCAAGTACCCAGATCCACTACCATGAAGGGCTTTATGGGTGACAAGTAGCACCTTGAAGCGTACCCGGAGATCGACAGGTAGCCAGTGCAGCTCGCGGAGGATAGGTTTTATGTGGGTGAAGCGAGGTGCCCCCACAATCGCTTGCGCGGCCGCATTCTGGACTAGCTGAAGTTGCCGAATACTCTTCAAGGGCAGCCCCATGTAGAGCACATTGCAGTACTCCAGCCTAGAGGTCACAAGGGCACGAGTGACTGTTGTGAGAGCCTCCCGGTTCAGGTAGGGCCACAACTGGTGCACCAGGCGAACCTGGGCAAATGCCCCCCTGGTCACAGCTGACAAATGGTGTTCAAAAGTCAGCTGTGGGTCCAGGAGGACTCCCAAGTTGCGGACCCTATCTGAGGGGCATAGTGTTTGACCCCCCAGCCTGAGAGATGGAATACTTGCCGAATTAGTGGGAGGGAAACACAACAGCCACTTGGTCTTATCTGGGTTGAGCACGAGTTTGTTAGCCCTCATCCAGTCCCTAACAGCTTCAAGGCCCTGGTTCATCACGTCCACCGCTTCATTGAGTTGGCACGGGGCGGACAGATACAACTGAGTATCGTCCGCATACTGGTGGTATTTTATCCCGTGCCGCCGAATGATCTCGCCCAGCGGTTTCATGTAGATGTTGAAAAGTAGGGGGGACAAGACCGAACCCTGCGGCACCCCATATGTTAGGGGCCTAGGGGTCGATCTCTGCCCTCCAACTAACACCGACTGCGACCTGTCCGAGAGGTAAGAGGAGAACCACCGCAAAACAGTGCCTCCCACCCCCACCTCCCGCAGTCGTCGCAGAAGGATACCATGGTCGATGGTATCGAAAACCGCTGAGAGGTCAAGGAGAACCAGGATGGAGGCGTAGCCTCCGTCCCTGGCTCTCCAGAGGTCATCGGTCAATGCGACCAAAGCAGTTTCTGTGCTGTAGCCAGGCCTGAAGCCGGACTGGAATGGGTCAAGATAACTAGCTTCCTCCAAGGACCGTTGGAGCTGAAAGGCCACCACCTTCTCAACAACCTTCCCCACAAAGGGGAGGTTGGAGACCGGACGATAATTGTTAAGAACGGCTGGATCCAAAGATGGTTTCTTCAGGAGGGGTCTCACCACTGCCGCTTTAAGTGCGGGGGGAAAGAAGGGAGGCGGTAACAACTGCCTGGATCCAGCCCCTGGATCCAGATGTTAGCAACCAGCCAGGAGGGGCACGGGTCCAGTACACATGTGGAGGCACTCACAGCTCTCATGGCCTTGTCCACGTCCTCAGGGGCAACATCCTGAAACTCAACCCAGCGATGGTCTACCAGATTATCCCCTTGTGCCTCAGCTGGATCTGCGGAATCGGAGTCCAAGTCCGACCGAAACCGAGCAACTTTGTCCGCTAGAAACTGGACGTAATCCTCAGCCCTACCCTGCAGGGGATCCCCCGTATCCCTCCTATTTAGGAGGGAACGGGTTATCCTGAACAGGGCGGCTGGGCGCGACTCAGTGGAGGCAATCAAGGTGGCAATATAAGTTCTTTTCGCCGTCCTAATTGCCCTGATGTATTCCTTGATGCAAGATGTTAGAAGTGCTCGGTTCGATTCGGATTTATTGGATCTCCGTAAGTGCTCTAGGCGTCTCTTCCGGCGCTTCCTCTCCCGGAGTTCCTCTTTGAACCAAGGAGGCCTCCTGGATCCACTGCTTCAGAGCGGCCGTAGTGGCGCAATCCGGTTAAGAGACTCCATCGCTGCCGAATTCCAGGCAGCAACCAGAGTCTCCACCGGACTGTGGGCGAGGGTATCAGGAATAACCCCAAGCTCCGTCTGGAACCTCAAGGGGTCCATAAGTCACCTGGGGCGGAACCATCTGGTCGGTTCCTCCTCCCTACAGTGGGGGTTTGGTCTCCGAAAGTCAAGCCTCAGTAGGCAGTGGTCTGACCACGACAGGGGTATGATCTCACTACCCCTCAGGCCATATTAACCCCATGGTGGAAGTCTTCTAGACTTCACCCTGATAAAGTCACCCTGGATAGAGGTGACAAACAAATTGATCAATAAACAAACAAATAAAATCTCCCTATGTTTAAAGGGATGTGGTGGCTTATTGGCTAAAACGCTGAGCTTATCGATCAGAAAGGTAGTCAGTTCAGCGGTTTGAATCCCTAGTGCTGCATAACAGAGTGAGCTCTCATTACTTGTCCCAGTTTCTGCCAACCTAGCAGTTCGAAAGCATGTAAAAATGCAAGTAGAAAAATAGGAACCACCTTTGGTGGGAAGGTAACATCATTCCATGGACCTTCGGTGTTGAGTCATGCCAGCCGCATGACCACAGAGATGTCTTCAGACAGCGCTGGCTCTTTGGCTTTGAAACTGAGATGAGCACCACCCCCTAGAGTCGGGAAACGACTAGCACATATGAGTGAGGATAACCCTTACCTTATGGTTCAAAACCTGGTTTGACAAATAAACAAACAAGAAAATAAAACTATATTTAAAACCTAACCTTTCATTTCCATAGCCTAATTTTAAAAGCATATTTGGGCAGTTATCTATCACTCTGGAACTGCATATTTGGACTTGAAAAATACAGGAATGAAAGAGACAGCTTTATACGTAAATTTTCCAATGTAGCAAATTTGATTCGAATGCACTCCTTTGAGATTAGAAATTAATCTTCTCTCTGCATGTTCTACAATTAGGAGCCCTATAGAGACTGACAGCCTTGGACAGATAGGAAAGCTAACTCTCTCAAGTTATTACAGAGGAGAGCTTAGATCATTGATGCAAGTGAAGCCACTTTCAGAACAGAGCTTTAGCAAGAGAGGTTTGACTGAGGAGCTTTGCACAAGCTTTAGGGATTTAGATGTTCCATTCATCATACCTGCCTACCAGAGCCTATTCCTTTTCTCTCAGAAAAGTAAATTGGAACATTCCTATTTTTCAATCCTTTTTTAAGTAATAAAGCCCCATTCCCAAAAATCATCTCTTCTTGCTAGTTGGAGGTTCAATTTTGTAACTGGTTGAGGGTGACTACCTCAAAAGTTTCTCTCAGGTGGTCTCTAGATCTACTATCTTCAGTTTTCTTTGCTTCAATACTTTATCTCTCAACTACCAGAGGATCTAAACTCACTCAGGAGACAGCAACTGGTTTTTACCTTTTGTGAAAGATGATTCAAAAGGAACTTGTCCACCTCAATGAGATCTTGTGATCATGGAATCCTGCTCTGAAAATTTATAGTATTGTGCACATTCAAACCAATATACTTTGGATCCAGTGAGGGGAAAACATAGTTTTCCATCATTGATGTTGTTTTTATCAGGTCTACTTAGAATTCTGTTTTTCTAGTTGCTTCTATGTTTTTGAATAATTTCATCCAACAGTAGGAAGCAACAATAGTTATACATTTGATAACTATCTAATACTTGAAATGTAAATAGGCTGCGAAAGCTTTCTTCAAATTAAGACCTATAAATGCTGTAATTCTTTTTAGAGAATATATTGGTGGTGCTCCTCAACAAAATATCCACCACATTGTGTCTGAATGTCCATCAAGAGCTTAAAGTAAAAGGTAAAGGTTAAGAACTTTTTCTTTTGCCATGAATTTTTTAGAATAACAATGCTACATGTGTAACATAAAGATAAAGGTTCCCCTCGCACATATGTGCTAATTTTTCCTGACTCTAGGGGGTGGTGCTCATCTCCATTTCAAAGCCGTATAGCCAGTGTTGTCTGAAGACATCTCCATGGCCATGTGGCCAGCATGACAAACACCAAAGGCTCACAGAATGGTGTTACCTTCTCACCAAAGGGGGTTTCTATTTTTCTACTTGCATTCTTACATGCTTTCAAACTGCTAGGTTGGCAGGGGTTGGGACAATTAATGGGAGCTCACTCCATTACACGGCACTAGGGATTCGAACCACTGTACTACTGACATTTCTGATCAACAAGCTCAGCGTCTTAGCCACTGAGCCACTGCGTCCAGTCCAATGTCTAATTTTTTTCAACATAGACCACCCTGTCCTTGAATGGCCGAGTAGACTGGACATTAACATTTGAACTACTATAAGTCCATGTATTTGCCCTATGCCATAATAAATAAATTAAGGTTTGTAAAATTTGAAGCAAAACACAATCTCAGAGTCTAAAATGGGAAGACAGGAATATACTCATAAATGAGGCAAATGAGGACATGAAACTCAATGTTTGATCATTTGAGCCCATAAAGTACGTAAAACAAAATAAATGATTCATCTATAATATTTACTCATCTCATCATAAACCAAGTCCTGGCCCCCTGAAAGTCTCCTTGTAGATTCAACCCAGGTTCCAAAAGATAGCTTTGATCTAGTCCACTATTGGAGCAAACAGAACTGATGGATGTTTCATATTTTAATGTAGTCTTCAATTATCTGTTAGGTACACATGTAGTAAAAGGGACATGGTGGCTCAATGGTTAAGATGCTAAGCTTGTCGATCAGAAAGGTTGGGAGTTCGAATCCCTAGTGCCACGTAATGGAGTGAGCTCCCATTACTTGTCCCAGCTTCTGCCAACTGAGCAGTTTGAAAGCATGTAAAATGCAAGTAGAAAAATAGGGGTCACCTTTGGTGGGAAGGTAACAGCGTTTGGTGCGCTTTCAGCATTTTGTGATGCCAGTCACATGACCACGGACACGTCTTCGGACAGCGCTGGCTCTTCAGCTTTGAAACAGAGATGAGCACCACCTCCTAGAGTCAGGAACAATTAGCACATATGATAAACCTTTATCTTTAGGTTACACATGTAGCATTGTTATTCTAAAAAAATCATGGCAAAAGAAAAAGGTCTTAATTGTGATGAGGTCCTTGAAACAAAAATCTAAGCTTTTTTCCTCCCTCTTTCCTATGTTACCCAACATTTGTTCTCTCGCTGCCCTGGTCATCCTTTATGGCAAATAAGAATGCTCCTTGACAGAAAATAACAATTTCTATGTAATTAGTAGCTCACCACTTCACTGCACTTTATAATTTGCAATGCTGGCTAAACTGTGCACTCCTGCATGTGATGACAGACTGTGTATAATTATGAGGACTATTTTCCCTCTCAAATCTTTTCGGTTTTGTGGTGTGTGGTGCATATCAATATAAGCAATACAAATTAGTTCACAATCTTGTGCTGCAAATTGAATCCATACTGTATTTAGGAACATTAGTTACAAACAGAGTAATTAGGAAGAAGTTGTTTTCTCTAAGGTAGCAAATCATCCAGGATTTATAACTCTCTGGAATTCTTATTTTCAGTACCAATGAATAGGATTTTCACAAAATTGATGTGGATTATGTAATTCTCCATTTAATGAATATTAATCACTGATTCGTTTAAAAAATACAGAATAGTTAGATCATGTTTTTACATAATGTAATTCAATGTTTTAGGTTGTGTCATGTTACAGTATTATATTATATTTCCATCTTTATTCAAAAAGAGCATGGACTTTCAGCCTGACAGTTTGGAGACTAAAACAAATTAAACATTTTATTTATTTATGAGATTTATGGACCACCCTAATCGGTTGCAACTCTCTGAGTTAAGCACAGGTTGCATTTTCATAAACCAATATTTTAAAAAATGACCTTGTCAGTTCTTAACTCCTGAATAAATTTATCCCAAAAAAGCCTTCATTGGTGGTGCCAAAAAATGTTGTTTATACATATTCCCAAGTTTATTTCCCAAAGAGATATAGCAGACTCTTTCATACTAATACTCCCGCTGTGAACATATTTTCTTATCAAGTCTTATTGATTTTATTTACATTAATTTAAGTAGTACAATCCATTTTTACATGCAAAATATAGGAACAGCTACATTTCAATTACTGTAAGTAAAAAGAGCATCCAATCATGGTAGGAATTGCAAGAAAACTTTTCTCTGAATTACAAAGTGTTTCTCTATGTAGTTGCACTTCTTTGCCATCAAAATCATGTCTGCGCCTTTTACAAGCTGTTGTATTCCTTATGAGTAAATGTGTTTAACTACAATTGATATCTTTTCTGGTGAAATGGTCACAAAGAAACAAAAAAAAACATATTGTAAGTATTGCTATTCCAACCATCCAACCATGACTTCTTCTAGTAACTGGATATTCCTGTTCATGTAAAATCACTACATAAAACAAATTAGAATAATGTCAGTCTAAAGCACTTTTAGAAAATGTTTGAGAAACAAATAAAATCTGGATAATTATCATCAATATAATTTATAATATCTCTGAATTCTGTTATACTTTACACAATTCTTTCCTCCATCCACTAGATTTCAAAAATTGGAGTGTCTAAGGGTATGTTTAAACTGTCATATGCAGAATTGATGCAATTTATAGACCTAATTTCAAACCCCAATAAAGATAAATTATAGAGAGATGATAGAGATGATAGAGATAGTGAGAGAGATATAGAGAGGGTGGAGGAGAGAGAGATGGAGATGATAGAGATATTCTACCTAATTCCTCTGACTTCAGGCAGTTCACCTAGAAGAATCAGTTCAAATCATATATATCATTAGAAGAGCAGAAAAGGATAGATGTTATACATCCCCCAAACAAGCTTCCATGGCTTTTCTTCTTAGAGAGAAAATACTATTTCAATACTGAGACAGTTGAGGATAATTTTAAACTTCTCAAGTATTAGTTGTATATGATTCAAAGGAACCTTCATAGGTCATATCTGAAGAAAGAAATTCTGGGCATGTTTAGCTTATCTTTAGTGAGAACTTGAATTCATAACATTGAAAAAAATGGAGAGAGAGAAAGAGAGAGAGAGCGAGGGAGGGAGGGGGAGAGAGAGAGAGAGGGGGAGGGAGGGAGGGAGGAGGGAGAGGGAGCGGGGCTTAAAGTCACCTAGCTGACTTTATTTATTTATTTATTTATTTATTTATTTATTTATTTATTTATTAGTTCAAACTCTGCCAAATAAATAATGAATGGAAGATAGGATCACTTTCCTGGTGCAAATGTTGATGTGAAAATTTGCCTCATTATTTCTTTCACTTTATTTTTGTGAGAAAATATTCTTAAGTTATTGAACTCCAGTCTTCTAGGTTCTGATGAGGACAAAATTATGGTTTTGCTATCATGTACCCCGAGACCCTCAATATGGTTTGTTTTGCCAGAATAGCTGTAAAATTACAGGTCAACTATCAAAGTTTACAGCAATCATATGGAAAAAGGATTCCCACATTTTCCATGGAGAATAGTCTTTGTTATTCTTTTAATATTAGCTTGACTGTTTGCATGTCTCTCAGTGTATATTTTGTGTAATGAACTATGCCTACACATCTTCATAAAATGAAATTTGAGAAAAGATTTGCCTTATTAAATATACCTCCATGCGTGTTTCTCAAACTTGATAACTTTAAGATGTGTGGACATCCATTCCCAGAATTCCCTAGGCAGAAGCTGGATGGGGACTTCTGGGAGTTGAAGTCCACGCATCTTAAAGTTGCCAAGTTTAAGAAATATTGACCTATAGTAACAATACACCAAAATAAAATGATACTTTCTATCCATTACCTAAACTTCTCCTATAGTGTTTAATTTCCTTTGCTCTCTGTTGCTAAATGGAAGCATTTTTGTCTCTTTCTCTGTAAGAAAAAAGTATGGTTGTAGAGCCAAATATTCAAATATATAGGCAATTTACAGAGCTGTATCCCCAATAGGCATTATACAATGTGTAGAAAGGCAAAAACTAGTACAAGCTAATGCAGAGTAAGGAAGAAAAAATGAGAAAGAAATCAAAGGAAGGACTAAAAGTGCAAGAAAGAAAAAAAGTTTAAAAACAGAAAAGGAATAGAAAAATTCAAATAAGTGATTTCTAATCTTCTTTAAAGCACTTATGGATACAACTATTAATTTAATGTACAATCGGGTTTAATCATGCTGGCTACATGACCACAGAGACATCTTTGGACAGCACGGGCTCTTCAGCTTTGAAGCAGAGATGAGCACTGCCCACTAGAGTTGTGAATGACTTGCACATATGTGCGAGGGGAACCTTTACCTTTTACCTTGGTGAAAATTTCTAGAGAATGCAAAACCTTGGTTAATCGTGGTATTGCACTACACATCCTGATTATTTCAAGATCAACTGTTACACTTCACGATTCAAACGCCAAGTAATCATAGCTAGAGTCACTGAGGGTAGATCTAAAATACAAGGAATAGGTTACCTAGTTGATGGAATAAATAATTGCATTTCATGGATGTTGACGTTTCTACTTTCTGTGCAAAAAAGTTCTAGCATATTTTTCTGAAATATTCCTCACTTCTTTCAGGTTGTAAAATAGATTGCTGCATATAAATGCTTTTAGCTCTGTGTCTGAAGATTTCTGATACAGTACATTGTGTGCTTAACTAGCCATAAAGCATCATCCCTGCAATTGTCATGCTCTAAATCTTCCTGTTTTGAAAACTACTGTTGGTGTGATGGCTGTAACCTATGAGAATGAAAAATGCTGATGTTATTACAGTAACATTGTCATGTATCTAAATAGATGTGCAGGAATAGGGAGGTGATTGGAGATATGAAATCACTGGTCACTAAAGTCAAACAGACAAGTAAAAGAGAAAGATTATTCCTAGTCAAAAATATTGTGCAATATATCTTACCTGAACTTTGCAACTGGATTTTTCTTGATCTATTTCTAGCTTCCTTAAACTAAGAGCATTCAATAATATTAACGGAAAATTGATGTAACACTGTCACTTCAGCTCAGGACAACCCAATTAGTATTTCAACTAGAAATAATCTGGAAAAAACGAAAATAGACTTATATAGAACACAACAATATAAATCAGTCTTCTCCAACCGGATGGGATCTAGTTGCTTTGGGACTACAATGCCCTAGCCAGCAGTAACTTCAAAAAGGCCCATATAAAGTATATGGCAAGGCCATATTTGAAATATATTGTACCATAAATTTGGGGTGGAGGATTCTGTTTGTTTTCATTTCTATAATCCCACAAATACACTCTGTTTTTTTATTATTATATGTGAGTAATCTACAGTTAGACTCAGTTTAAAACTGGTGGAAACTTAATAATTCATGTTCTAACTCAGGACTTAAAAATTATTAAGATACCATCTAAGAATATAGACAGTTCCAAGGATAGATTTTTTTGTGTTCAGTTCTAGTAAATTCAATATTCTCAGATCTCAAGGGAATCCTTCAGGTATTGTTCTGAGAGCTCCAGTCACAACTGGTATAACATATTTCTTTTTCCAGGAATATTCAACTTCAATCTACAAATCTTGGTATTTCATAATTTTTTTCCAAATAATTTTCATCAGTGTGTACATCAGACCACGTATCATCTAGTATAGCAACATCAATGAATGAGACTTTTTTCTTTTCACTATATTATATCAGGCATGTTATGAACAAGTTCCATCTGTTTTAATGTTAAAACATAAGATCTTAACCTGCTCATTTTCCAAAACTTTAACTTGATGTTTCCCGTAGTTTTCACAATATTTGAATCCACACCTCAGGCAAAATTTTCAATAAATTTTTGAAAACTTGCTCATGACACTGCTTGTACTCAATTTGTGAATTTTTTACTGCAATCACTGATCAAGCAGTCAATTGTTTCATCCTTTTCACTACTAAGCCGTCATTTGCAATTCCTTGTTACATTTGTATTTTTCCTCTCACAAAATTCATTGCAAAGTTTGTTCTTGAGCAAGAACAATCAATTTTTGCCTTCAAGATTTCTTATCTTTTAAATATTGACATGCATTGGTATGTTCTTCCAATTAGCAAATTGGTTTTCAGTTGTTCCCTTTCTATATTCAGCCTTCACCTTTGTTGTTTTCAAAAGTTTCCCTTGATTGACTGCCTTCAGAAAGGGTTCTTGGCTATTCATAATGTAATCATTCAGGCCATAGTGAGGCTTTTTTTCACTTGTAGATGTCCTCTACTTGGCAAATTCAGCCCACAAGTATTACTTTTTGGTGCAAAGCAATTGTCATTATTTTCTTGTCTCCCAATCCAAGTGATCAAGTTCCATCAAGATACAGTCAATTTTTCCTGCTGTAGGGCTATCAGGTAACAGGGATTGCCCAGGTATTAATTCCTTTAATGATGTTTCCACCATTTATTTTTGATTTCAAAATTTTCTGAACCCATCTGATGTATTTATAGAAGTATTTGCTTTGACTTGATTCTGTAATAAATTAGAAGTTTCCAAAATTCCCAAAATTGATAGTTTTCTTCTGATGCTACTGCCTTTAGCAAATCATCATTGTTAATCTGTATTCCAGCATGTTTAGCAATTTTGCTGAATTGAATTCATCTTGACTTAATTGTTTTGTGCTTGTTTTTTCAAAACACTTTAAATCATCCACGTAAGATAAATGTGAAATTTTTACTCCTTTGGAAGGGGGGACCAATTTATATTGGTCTGTTTGTTTTTGTTTAAAATTGTTGTTAGTGGGGCTATTGTTAATATAAATGGTAAAGGTGATATAGAATCACCTTGGAAAATTTCACATTTGATTTCAACTTCTAACTCTTCCCCATTAGCCATCAGCTTCATTCACCAAAGTGTCATTGAAATATTCATAAATAGCCAAAGGTTTCTTCTGACTTCAAAATGTTTCAGATATTTCTCAACCGAGCTATCTGAAATAGAATTGAATCGGGTTTTATAACCTATCCAAACTATAACATGCTTTTTTCTCTTTAAATTAATATTTCAAATAACTGGTTCCTTGTTCTTCTTGAATTTTTATAGCACCCATTTTATTTTACAGTGAGAAAATCATTTTTTTTCCAAAGAGCAGATTTAATCCAATGTCACAGTTGGCTGAAAGAGAGGTGGCTACAGTGCTTAAATATTTTAAATTAATGATAAAATTTGCAATTATTCCTCTTGAGTAGCTTGTATGTTGTTAGCAATGAGGTTATTTAACAGTTTCTGAAGACTGCTTCCAACTTTTGCTATTTTGTTCAAACATTATGATTTGTTAGAATTCACATTTGAAGATCGGTTTTGCCTTAGGAGGATACTTCCAATGGGATGTTCCATAATCTGTGCATTGTTTAAAAACTTCAGTAAAGTGTTACAATCAATAGTACATGGCAGTTGTATCTTTGAGGAATGGGTGGGTATTCTAATTGGAGCCATGGGTTCATGTGAATAGGCATATAAATGATGCTGTATGGAAAAGAAAGAAATAGCATAAAGCAATAAATATTCTGAAATATATAGCAAACTAATTTAAAACATATCATAATAGGTGACAATATCCAGTCAACATTGGCTGCCTCAGAAATGTAAAACAAAATCAGACATGGTAAATGTTTGGTTAGAAAACACCAGGTCTGTGGGCTAGACTGGGAATTTAAAGTTTTAAAATGTTAATCCTTTTGTTGGGTTTATTGCTACCGACAAAGTTAAGCAATTTCAAATTTCATTGATTTTCAGCAGGAGACAGGATTTATAAATTTTGAATGAACCTGTATTCGTAGGTAAGTCACAGTAGATATCCTACTGCTTATCTCAAATAAATTGCAACATTAACTTTAGCAGGCGGATTGCTTCTTTATTAGGTAACTAAACACTAACAATTATTTGCTTGGTAGATATAAATTAGTACATTTCAAACAGAGTGCTCTTTGAGGAAAATTTAATTATTATTATTTTTGTTGTTGTTGCTCTTACCCATACGTATGTGGGAAGCAGAACTATAATTAAACTAGGGACTCAAATACCGTATACCACAAGTGAATGCACAGAGAATTGTGGTTCTGAGTTGTTTATATCTGACATCAATTACGGAATTTTTAACAAAGTTTGGTTCGTTCTTTGATTTTACAACTACGATGTGACTTCAGAAGAGAAACTAAAAATATTATATATAGGACAGTGATGGTGAAGATTTTCCAGCTTGGGTGCCAAAAAAGTATGCATAATAGCATGCGTGTGAGTGCCCACACCCATAATGCAATGCCTCCCCCCCACGCATGTGTGCACAACAACCACAGCACTCTCCTCCCTTACATTCCCATTGGGCTGTTTTTTGCCCTTCCCAGGCTTCAGGTAAGCCTCTGGAGCCTGTGGATGGTGAAATGGGCTGAAAGGACAAACCAGAAGTTCATTTCTGAAATTCCGGTAGGCCCATTGGGTCTGTTTTTAGCCATCCATAGGCTCCAGAGGCTTTCGTGAAGCCTGGGAAGGGCAAAAACGCCCCTCCCCATCCTCCAGAAGGCTGAAAATGAGCTGGCCAGTGCACACGTGCACACTGGAGCTGACATAGGATAACACCTCATGTGCCCTCAGATATGGTTTCATAGGTGCCATAGGTTCACCATCACAGGTATAGGACCTATGACTGTATTCTAAATGTTACAGGTAGTCCTCGACTTACAACAATTTGTTCAACAATAGACTGAAATTACAACAGCCTTGGAAAGTGTCCATCATGGCCCATAAAACACGTGTAGTGGTTGGAAAACATTGACCCACCACCTCCTGTTGTCACATGATCTTGATCTGGGTGCTTGGCAACCTGTACACTCTTACATCCAGTTGTCAAGTGCCACACAATCATCTGATTATCATTTGCAATCTTCTCTGCCACTTTTCCCAGAAAATCAACTCCCTCTCATCTCAGGGAGCTGGCTGAAATGGCTGCCTGCCAGAAGGGAATCTCTGAGTTGAAAGGGGAGTGAAAGGAGAAAAGTTGGAGCTGGTAGAATAGAACAGAACAGAACAGAACAGAACAGAATAGTAGATTTAAAATACTTAATGGAATATCTAAAAAAACTTAATAGAATACTCAAAAGGAGAGTGAAAGTGTTGCCTGCTGGGAAAGAAACTCAGATGGAGCTGAGATTCCTTCTGGCAGGAATCCCTTTCACTTGTAATTAATGACCCATGAGATTGCTTAACCATCTAAATTGGGAATACCAGGATTACAGACATTGTGCAAAGCAAGCATGTGGCCATCTTGCTTAACAATAGCTTCCCTCAATGACTAAGATTCTGTTCCCAATTTTGGACTGGCAAGTTGATACCCATCAAGCACATACCCATCAAATTGGCATCTAGATCATCTGATGCTGACCTTCCCTACCTCAGTGTTGAAGTTCTGTTTAAAATAGGATAATTATTTCTAGATTTACATCTCTACTTCCAAAATGAGCCACGCTGGATATCTGGTTCATAAATCAAATAAAGCTTTTCAGATGTAGTTATGTAGAGAATCATATTTTTGATTTGTAATTTGAAACTTTAATGGTTAGAGTAAAGAAATTAAATGGGATCTGTCTGAGAAAAAAAAAGAGATATAAATAATAGGAACAGTAAAATTCTTAGAACTTTGGTTAGGACTTGAGTTGTTATGTTTACACCAGTCTTACTCTGTCAATCTAACTGCAGATTCTTCACATGTAATAATAATAATTGTGCCAACCAAGTAAAGGCTGCCTTTTGCAATTGACTGGTAGTGATTCTACCAATGGTGGGGAGGTTCAAATGGTGTTCCAGTTGTTTTTGGATTGCACCCAAAGTGCCTATTACTATTGGCACTATCTTAGCTTTCTTTTGCCATAGTCATTTTATTTCTATTTGCAAGCCTTTCTTTTTGTAAATAATACTAGTAATAATAGCTTCTTCATTAGGAGAGATCAAGTCGAACAGTATTTGCTACACGATCTGTAGCTTTTATCACAATGTGATGCATTGCTCTAAACAATATAGCAGTTAAGGAACTCAGGAGCAAGAATGAAAAGCAAGTTGGTGTTTTATAATAGAAAAATACTTTTTTTTAAAGGAAGTATAATTGTACATTATCAAAGTAAAGGGCACCTCAGGTCAAAGACGTTCTATATTCATAAGACATAATTCACTGGAAGAAATTGAAAGTGTGTCAACAACATTTTGTCAGAGGCCAGAATGTCTTCAAAAAAGTGCTACTGTTATGATGCTATTATCTCTAGTGTGTTGAATCTATGATTTCCCCAGACAAATGATATGGCAAACAGAGCTGATGAAATGTTAGGCAAGGTTTTTAAGTAGTAAAGGGGAATCTTACAATGTCAGAATAGGACAACACAGATTGGTATCTTTACCTTTGAGGTTAAACAAGTAAGAGTAATAAGGTTATCTGTCTCACTTTTCATGTAGGAAGTTTAGAAATTACCTTGTGCACTACTATTAATGGGAGAGAAAATAATCCTCAAATGAAGACCTCTACAAAATTATAATAAAGATGCAAAGATTTTAATTAAGCTTGCATGTATGTAATTTATTTTATCATTCATTAAAATGGAGTGTGGATGCCTGCAGCAATGGCAAAGCTGCATATTAGCAAGGAAATTGACCCTGAGTCAATAATACATAAACCAGAGAACATTGCAAATGTACATAAAGGAGATATTTGATCAGAAACCCATAGATAAAGGAGGGGGGGAGGGAGGGGGGAGAAAGAGAGAGAGAGAGAGAGAGAGAGAGAGAGAGAGAGAGAGAGAGAGAGAGAGAGAGAGAGAGAGAGAAGATATAGTAGACAAATGATAGATGGTAGCGATAATAGGATTTTACTTGCATGTGTGATGCAATTGTGGTAGGAAGCAAAAGATATGAGCGAATAAAAATATAGTTGTGAGCAAGGGAAAAAAGCAGTTCTGAAAAATCTTGAAAGATTAAGTCTGAGGATAACAACTGTTTTAGAGCAGTTGTTCATTTAAGTCCTGAACTGCTGAGTATAAAGAAACATTCTTGTGTTGTAGGTCTTTATTCTCTTAAGATACTATTTTGTAAAATTTGCAGCAATGAGTCAAATGCCTTAGGATCTATTTCTCCTCCCTGGAATTTATGCATAGATTTGCATGATTTAGTCAGCATTTCTAGACAAGCCGTTCATCAGGGAATGTGCATATATTTTAAGCATAAACATGAGGCATCTGCAAAAAAGGGTTAAAAAAAGTCGAAATGGCAGAAGCTCTGACTATTTTTTTTTTATATGTGCCAGAAAGCACTTACAATTTGATGGGATTTCCATCATATGTTTGCAGCTACCATCTTGATATTTTTGACCCCCTTCTGCAGATGACCTTGCAGAATCACAAAGTGTGCGGCCAACTCTACTAAACATTCAGTAGAGATAAATCTCAAAATGCTACAATCCTAGAGAAGTGTAGGATGAAATAGACCAGGGGTCCCCAACCTGTGGGTTGTGGTGGCCCACTAGTGATCTGGGGGGGGGGTTTGCAATCAGGCCATGGAAATGGCCATTAACCACACACACATGTGCATCCTCACTTGTGTGAGTAGCAGGTGAGCACATGCGCATGTGCTCTATTTATGTGCTTGTGCATGCCACCTGTGCAAATGGGGCTGTATGCACATGCGCTCACCAGCTACTAAAGTGGAACCATCCCCCCTCCCCCTCACTCCCTCCTTCTCTCTCCCTCTCTCTCTCTCTCTCTCTCTCTCTCTCTCTCTCTCTCACACACACACACACACACACACAAACTCAGATCCGCAAAGCCAGCAACATTGGGGAACTCTGAAATAAACCACTGGTATCATTGATGTTTTAATTTGGCAAAATTAAATGTTTATCATCTTTTCCTGTAACTTTATTTATTTATTTATTTGGGTGATGGGTGAACTTTTGAGGTGGCTCCATTATAATTGGCATCCCTGAGCTCCCACTACCTGTCCCAGCTTCTGCCAACCTAGCAGTTTGAAAGCATGTAAAAAAATAGGGACCACCTTTGGTGGGAAGGCAACAGCGTTCTGTGCACCTTTGGTGTTTAGTCATGCCGGCCACATGACCACAGAGATGTCGTCAGACAATGCTGGGTCTTCGGCTTTGAAATGGAGGTGAGCACCGCCCCCTAGAGTTGGGAACAACTAGCACATTTGTGCAAGGGGAACTTATACCTTTACCTTATCCTTCCCGTGTAGGGTATTCAATGAGGATGATCTATATTATTTTAGTCAATGTTGTCTAAATCATTATTGCTATGATATGCTCACAGATTGATTGGATGGCTATTTATGATCATCTGTACCATATCTGAATACTAAAACTTCTTTTCATTTTATATGGTTGCAGCCATTTTGTGCTCAATACTCTGGATATGGCTGGCAGAAGAAAGGCTGATATTTAAAGTTCATCTCATAATATATCCCTAGATGCTCTTGAAATGAAGAGGTTTTCTTTAGCAAGCCAATCAGGGTGTGCATTTCATGAAGCAACATTGAAAAATACCATCAAACTAGTCAAATGTTATCTGTCTAATAAAACATTATTAGTTCAATATTCTGAAGTGAACTATTTTAGAAGAGAAATAGGGGAAAGTTCTGAATTGTTTAGAAATTCACATATTACAATAAAATGTATGATATGTAGAAAAACAACCCTGTTGAATTTTAAGATAAGGAAAGGTTCCTTCTAATACCTAATGTGCTATTTCCCTCAAAGAAAATATTCCAGTCATCTCAACCATGAATTTAACTATATTCCACTTATTTTTCATATTAGAAATGAACAAAACACTGAATATGACACAGAATCAGTTTGTTTTGTTTAGTTAATATATAGACTAAAGAGAAACAATATATTAAAACATGGTTTAAGGGTACCTCTGCATTTGACCTGCACATGTCAGGCACAAAGAATCAGGACCATACAATATGTTTCTGTAAAGATTTATTGCTCATGCCTATACAGAAGAATCTAATCAACTAACTTTAAGCACTAAAGTGGCACTAGATGAGCAGTTTGGTGGTGTGAATCCCTCGCACCACGTAACGGAGTGAGCTCCCGTTACTTGTCCCAGCTTCTACCAACCTAGCAGTTCAGAAGCACGTAAAAATGCAAGTTGGAAAATAGGAACCATCTTTGGTGAGAAGGCAACAGCGTTCCATGTGCCTTTGGCATTTAGTCATGCCAGACACATGACTGTGGAGATGTCTTCGGACAGCGCTGGCTCTTTGGCTTTGAAACAGAGATGAGCATGACCCCTGGAGTCGGGAACGACTAGCAAAGGGACATGTGCGAGGGGAATATTTACCGTTAAAGAGTCAATGGAATTTAATAGGTGCTGGATTTGGAATATTTTTGGGCACTTGACAGTTTTAAGCTGAGCCTCTCTTGACTCCACCATCATCAATTCCCCAGGCTCTGCCTCTTCTTCTCCTACATCAGAGTCATAATCAATTCTTCTAAGAGTCTACTTTTTATTTTCTTTCTACTAGGTAAAACATCACAGTGAAGAATTGTCTAAATCTGGACATTTTTATATGCGTCTAATAACTTGCTAGTTCTCATAGCTGCCGGAAAAAGACATTTCAACAAGAGGCTGAGTTAATTTGCCACTCGACGTCTAAACTGATTTACATTGGTCACACAGTGAGGAAACAGGAAGTACTAAAGCAAACAGTGGCTCTTTATTCACATTTGATTATGATGATATGACATTTTCCATTTACTAATCTACTTAGAAACTTGATATATTGTAGGAGGGCTCAGACATTTGTTGACAAACAAAAAAAAAAATGAAAATCGAAGAACACAGTCTTCTCTCAGATGTGAATTATAACATTTCATTTTTTGTACTATCTGCATTGTAAGCACAAAGCTTCTTGTGAATGCAATGAGAAACAATATTAATAGATGATGATGATGATGATGATGATGATGATGATGATGATGATGATGAAGAGAGAGAGAGAGAGAGAGAGAGAGAGAGAGAGAGAGAGAGAGAGAGAGAGAGAGAGAGAGAGAGAGAGAGAGAGAGGCAGGCAAGCAGGCAGGCAGGCAGGCAGGCAGGCAGGCAGGCAGGCAGGCAGGCAGATACATATATACATGCATACAAAGAGCGGGCGGATAGGCAGACAGGCAGACAGCCAGATAGATATCAACCTTGGGAACAAATTTGATATTGCATTAATAAAAATAGGACAGAGATAATTTAGGTTGTGAGTTGGGGAAATAACAGTGTTCGTTTAAAGTAAACTGCAATAAAAGTAATTAGAATAGATCTCTTCTCTTCTCTTGACAGAGATTATAAAATACATTACTCTTTATCATCACAGTATAGAACTAAATATAGGCTTTTATTCATGTCCAGTTCTATTTACTTTTTCTAAATAGAACTGGACATGAGTTACTTTTCCTCCAAGAGTATTCTAGGCATCTCTTCTTCTACTTCATATTCCAGTGCTCCTCAGAAAACCAGGTACATCTGGAATCAGACTACAACCAAGGTCTCAGGCAAATTTCCCATCTGTGAGGAGACACTTTAGACTTCTTTTAGCTAGGTGCATCAGTTGCCAGGGCAGATCAATTAAACAGGTTATAACTATGCATCAGAGGTGAGTTTCACCCGGTTTGGCCCAGTTTGAACCAGTAGTGGAATTCAGGCCTGGGTCACAGAATCTGCAGAGAACCTGCAGCGTCCCAGTGACCGGTTTGGGGCCTGCAACGCCCCCAAACCGGTTCCCTTGCTGCTGCTGGGCAGCCACCATTTTGGTTTTTAGTGACTGCATGTGTGCAGTTCACTGTAAATTATTCTGTGCATGCATGAAGAACAATTTACATTGAACAGTGCACACACACACAATGCGCATCTGGTGCACGTGTGGATTGCAAACAAGTATAAAACAGGCAGCAACCCACTCCTGCTATGCATCCATTGAAACATTTTATACAGAATACTGAGATAGTAGTAAGGCGAGCTTAAGAAAACTGTTTGCACAGCCAAAAAAATAATAATCCTGTGTAGATATGCAGATTCTGGGAGTAAAATGAATGCTTTTGAAACATTGCTTATGTAACAGATTATTCAGCAACCATAACTATGTAGATCAATTTACATCCTAGTGCTTATTTAATTAAATATGCAAGAGAGTATATGATAGAGTTGCAGGTGCTCAGGTCCTCTTTCTGATTAAATCTGATTGTTTTCTCTATTAGCAACAAGCGAAAATGTGTTACGCTGCACTGATTTTCATCTTAGCAAGTCAGAATACAATAGTAATATTAGATTTTCTTCTTTTATGCTCATCCCTTAGATTTCTTGGCTGGGTTTTTAATTCTGTTCTTTGATGCTTTGCATTTTTAAAGTGGAATCTATAAAAACCTAGAAATGAAACATTTTTCCCCAAAGAAAAGGAAAAATAGTCTGTCTATAAGAGAGTAATTGGCCTTCTGTAGCCACAAAAATGCCTGAAAAATTATGTCCCTTTACAAGCACTGCAGTTTTGCATCAGACAGCTCTGCTCCTCATCTGAATTAACTTTCCCAAAATTCCCAAAGGCACTATTAGTAGTAAGCACTATTGTACTAGTGTTACTAAATACTTTGCATAGGATGCATAGTTGTACTATGAAGGAATACAAAATCCCATTTCATTGTGGATTTGTCTTGTTGGGGCCATAACAAATCTTTCCTCATATTGGTTACCCTCTGCATTCTGTTTTGTATGATTTTCAATGTATTTGTCTCCTTCACAGATAAAGGGTTTTTGAATCATTTATTTGCTTCAGCCTGTTTACAGGATGATGTTTTACTCCTCTGTTTTTTAATCTGATGCTCTTCAACCCTCAACTGGCAACTGAGATGTCCTTTTTCTGTTTTAAATTAGTTAGTCCTGGTCATTTTTTCCCCTTCTGAAGCAGGCCCTCCTTTATCTTCTTTGATGAGGTGACGAAAAGGAGAATTTGAAAGGTTGCCTGTAAATATTAAGTACTTCTCCACTTGTAGTTACTTCATGCTAGAATATTAGAATGCACACTAGGCTAGGAAATTTAAAGAAGTTTCAAAATCTGGATTAGATAACATCACCACCAGATGGATTAGTAATTTGCTGACCAACTGCACTCAATGTGTAGTTCTTAATGGAACTACAGCTACATGGAGAGAAGTGTGCTGTGAGGTACTTCAAGATTCGGTCTTAGGTCCAAAACTCAACATCTTCATAAATTATTTAGATGAGGGGATTAAAGGGGAATTCATCAAATTTTCAGACAACATCATGTTGGTGGGAATAGCCAACACTCCAGAAGATAGGCTCAAGATCCAGGAGGGTCTTGGCAGACATGAACACTGGGCCCTATACAATTCAATAATGAGAAAAGTCACGTTTTACAATTAGGCAAGAAAAAAACAAATGCACAAGGATAGAGAAGGTAGTATCTGGCTCAACAAGCAGTAACTGAAATAGGAATCTAGGAAACAACCACTTAAATATGAACCAGCAATGTGTTGCAGTTGCAAAAAAAAAGCCAAAACAATACTAGGCTGCATTAACAGAGGGACAGAGTCAAGATCACATAAAGTATTAGTACAACTTTATAATGCCTTGGTTGAGACCCCACTTGGAATATTGCATCCAGTTTTGGTTGCCATGATATGAAAAAGATGTTGAGGGACTGAAGGCTAAAGTATAAGAAGAATGGTTACAGGAATTGGATACAGTATGTCTAGTCTAGTTAAAAGAAACACTAGGGGGTGACATGGTAGTAGTGTTTCAATTTGAGGGGTTGCCCTAAAGAAGAGGAGTTCAACCTACTTTCTAAATTACCATATCTGAAGGACAAGAAGCAATGAATGGGAACAGTCAAGGAGACCACCAGCCTAGAAATAAGGTTTGTTGACAGTCAGAATAATCAATCAGTTGAATGGCTTGTCTTCAGAAGTTGTGGGTGCTCCAAACACTGGAGGTTTTTAAGAAGAAATTGGACAGTAATTTGTCTGAAATGGCATAGGACAGTGATGGTAAAACTTTTTGGCACCAAGTGCCCAAACTGGAACATGCATGGGTGCTGGAGTGCCAGAAACCTGAAGACCAGGTGGCTGGCGTACACTGGCTAGCTGGTCTTCATGTTTCTGGTGCTCTGGCACACACGAAGACCAGATAGCCAGCATAGATGTGTGTGCCAGAAATCAGAAGAGCAGCTGGCGACAGAGTGCATGCCCAAAGAGAGGGTCTCTGTGTGCTACCTCTGGCACATGTGCCATAGGTTTGCCATCATGGGCATAGGATCTCCTGGTTGAGCAACAGGTTGGACTAGAAGACAAGGTCCATCCAGCTCTGTTATTCTGTTATTATGCAAGACCTCAAATCTTCAGTATGTCAGTAGAATTAAATCAGAGTCCAAGGCAAAATGATCCTTAAAATTCCAATTTAATAAATCAGACATCTTAGCACATCTATGAAATCCCAATTCTGGAAATTACATCAGAATTCCCCCAGTTAAAAGTTCATGATTTTGTTCCCACACCCACAATCCATCCCATGGTTCAATCTTCTTCTTCCACACTGGTGTCTCCACCCAGCTACTTCTGATCAGGTGCAAAGGTGCGGAGACAAAAGATGACCTTGGTCTTCTAGAAAAGAATGACAACAACCCATTCCACAATCCTACTCCTTTCTATTCCCCCTCCCATCAACTATACTAATGAAACACCATAATGAAACAAGAGAAAGTGTGGCAGGCCAAAATTCTAAAAGGAATATAATTGCAGGCCTGACACAGTATTTGAAAGAGAGGTAATAATGTTCACTCATTCAATCATTCAATCAATTACTATATGTATGGTGGGTGCTATCTCCACTTGTTATTAATTTGTTTCTGCATTGATTTCAGGATTTTAGCTTTGGCAGAACACCAACTAAAGAAGCAGCTACTCCCAGTCTGAAGTTATGCTGGAACCATACCCAGCTTCTAACCCGCTCCTTCCACTCTATATGATGGGAAAATGAAGAGGACTTTTGCAAGGTAACATCTAGGTTATGATATCCTCTTCAAATCATTGGTGCCCCCTCCTCAGCATTGCTTTTTGATTAGTATTTATTATTTTCTTGCATAACAGATTGATCCTTAATATAGCATTGTGAATTACTTTTCTTTATTGTAAATAAAGATTCTATTGATTCCATTTTGGCAGGGGGGAAATGCCAGTTTCATAAACTCAACCTGGAGACCATTATGTGCATTCCGTTCCATGAATAAGCCATGCTGGTGAAAGCAGGACTATGTCCTTTGACTCTATTGTCTTTTCCTTGAGAAATAAAGATGGCCATTTGATACTTGTACAGATGTACTAATGCACCATTGGACATTAATTGTGTACAGTTGTATTTATGCAGCCCCAGAGATCAATATTGAGGTATTGGGTAGCTTATTTTGTTTTCTATTTGAATCATTGCAAGATTGCATGGCAAGATTATAATTAGTGTTATGTTATCCCACCATCCACTGATTCTGCACCCGTTGCGTTCATGAACAGTTCTGTGCCATAGAGAGAATTTCTCCTCCTGGGGAAATAATACATTTCAAGCATTCCTAATGTTACTATGGTTCTCCTTCTGTGTTTTTGCAGATAGATAGCTTGCCATCAACACCCCAGGCTCTGTAGCTACCCCTGCCTTTCTACCCAGTGAGGATTTGGAACAATGCTACCTTTTGTTCTTCTCTTATTTGCCTCTGGGCCTACAAATATTAGCTCAATGAGCTTCCTCCGCTGAGCTCAATTCTCACCAATATTCTCATTATCAAAGTCCATAGGGGGTACATGCCAGATGCCGGAAGCCACTCCTGTTCTTTTGTTCGTTTGTTTCAGTGGTTAACTCTGCTTTTCTTCTGATATTGTGTAGGATCCCTGGTGGGTTGTGGGTTTTCCACAAACAATGTCTACACTGTCTTGGCTTTTACTTAATTGAAAATGAACTTACTTTGCAAATAGTTAAGGATGATTGTTATTGGCCTCTCTGGCCACATTAGGGAAATCACACCACCTGGTTTGCTCTACAGTGTCAGATTTAAAGCAGAACATGGGTCAAAATGTAAAGCTTTTACTTTGTTAAGTGATTAAAGGTTGCCAGCCCTCAAGAGTCTATTTCTGGATGCTACAGGCAAACACACACCTTCCACTTTCTCTCTCTTCTAGTTTCCTTCTTTTGTCTTCTTACTTTTGTCTTTCTTTCACCAACTAAAATACTTTTTCCTTTTCTCTCCCTCCTTTCTTTTATCTTACAAATCAGCCAAACTGATTTATTGTTGAAGAATTCTGAGGTGTGATTCAGAGCAAAGCCATGGTTATTCTCAGCATTTTAGTTTCTCCAAAGGATTTCTAGACTCTAGAGGGGTGAAAAAGAAGTGGGGCAGAAAAGGACTACTACAGCTAAATAATTTTCTCTTTTTAGAAGCTGTATGGAACTGAATCAGGGCCTCCAGGGGCTTTGGACAGATGTCATATCCTAACAGCATGACTCCGTTGGATCGGTGCATCACGTAGGTGAAATGTTACTTGATTAATGTAATTTTTTTTACAGAAATAAAAGGTTTACCTGTATAAACCAAGCTATATTGCAAAATGAAACTGGGGAGAACGTAGACCTAATTAAACCTCTGTTCCACTTGAGCAAGTATGACACCAACTAACGAGTATCCTGAGAGTGGGAATTAACAAACATAGTAGCCTAGTACTGTTATTTGGCATGGAATCAGAGCAAAACAATGTAGAAAGCACTTCTCGTGCAAGTGAACCAATAATAGCAAATTAAGCTATCCAGCTTTCTCAATCTATATGCCTGTGCTCCAAGCAATGCTGAAGCACACTGTTAATAATTACTCACCATTGAAAGACAAGGAGATCTTTTAGAGTTTTAGTTAATAAGAAAAGTGTTGAAATGAAGTACTCACTTTACACCTTACTTAAATTTAAAGTAACTTATTCTATTGCATAAAAGCTGTTAGTGAAAAGTACATGGATACTTTGGTTAAACAGTAGCATACATAACAGTTCTTTGCTTGAAGCTCATAGTACATAATGGAAGGGTAGGATAATGCGCATCAAAAGCATATGAATATTTTCATATTACTATTAACACAGAGGAGTGACTAGTACATGGTATGAGTTTGAGTTGCATTTTAACGTAGTGGCATTTCATCAATGGAGTTCATTTCAATGACCTTGTTCACATGCCTTGAACAGCCATTTCATTTAAATGAGAAACTCACAGTTTGAATAGCCTCCAAAAGCCTCTACAAAAGTGGCTGCTGAATTCTCCTTTTAGGAGAAAATTATGTAATGCATGGCAGTAATCAGAGTAACCATCATGAAATGAAATGGGTTTTCTCCTAGCTGAGTGGAAACATTTAGCTGCCTTGGGTGTTCTTGAGGAGGTAAACGAGATTGGACCTGGATCACCAGGAAATCCCACAGCTATAAGCAAAATCGGGCAGTTCAAAAGAAAATTCCAGAAGAAAAATGGGGACTTATTTTTTTGACTGCCACTTGTGTTAAAATCTTATGTTCAAGATTTTTGGTTCAGCACAGACATAACCAGTTGTTAGTATCCTTTATGATTATGGCACGTTAAAGTCTAGTACTAGTACATAAATTTGCACAGGTCATTCTTAATCATCAATCAATAAGGCCAGGGGTCCCTAAACTTGGCAACTTTAAGACTTATGGACTTCAACTCCCAGACTAACCTTAACCCATTTGGTGTGCATGGGGAGCACAAGGCAGCCCAAATAAACAGATGTCAGTGATTAGTAAGCAAGAACTGTCAGGTGGCAAAAAAGGAATGAGAGCTCAAGGCTCTGACACACCCCTATTACTTTAAAAAAATTAAATGGAGGTGCCCATGGAATGTTTAGGACTTTAGTGTAACTCTAAGGGGAATTCTTAGTTAAATTTTATGTTTATCTCCTGGACAAGTGTACCTGGAGTGCAACTCTCTGTGCCAACCTCAATGTGAAAAGGGATGTGATCCATCTAAACAAATCTGAGGAATCTGTTGAGCAGGTGTTGGAAATCCAGCAATAACAGTGACCACAGTAGCCACTCAGTTTATAATGTTTCCATTCCTATTTTAATGAACAGTTTCAGTTAGTGGTGGAGAGATCAGGTCAGTAGAGATTCCTAGGTGAATGGGCTGCTGAAGTTATCAGAACATATATAGTAGGAGTGTCAAACTGGATTTCTTCAAGGGCCAGATCAGCATTGTAGTTCTCCTCCATGGGCCAGACAGGGGGTAGATGGGACAGATGCCTCCTGCAGCATCCGGCTGGCCAAAATGGTACACAGAGGGCTGTGTGAGGCCCCCACACCCCATTTTCAGCCTGGATGGCCTGCAGCACCCTGCCAGCCAAAATAGGGCCAGTCCTTTGCTATTTCCAGGCTGGACCCATGGGCCAGATTTAAGCACCTGGCAGGCTGAATCCAGCCCATGGGCTTTGCGTTTGACACCCCTGATATATAGCATCTCTATAATGATGATACTCAGTTCCAGCTAGAATGCTGCTGAAGTCCTGCCCTGATGCTTAGACGCTGTCAGGATTTGTATGGGACAAAACAGGCTCAAGCTAAATTGAAGAAAAATAGAACAACTGTTGGTTAATCACATTCCTCCAATGTTGTCCAGTGAAAGGATGGCACTTGTCCATCCACAAATTGATATCCTTCTGGATCTGTGCTACTGCTGAATGGAGAAGTGGAAGTAATCAGGAGGGTTTCCCTCTGCTTTCATTTGATGTGTCAGTTGTGGCCATTTCTGGAGTAGGAACTTTGATTACAGTACTCGTGCTCTTGTGACCTTATGGTTAAAGTTCTTGGCCTACTTGAGGCTGCCTTTGCAGACCATCTGGAAACTATAGCTACTGCAAAATGGACCCAACTATCCTGGACAATTTCCTTCCAGTTTCCAATCTTCCATATCTGAAGAGGGTGGTAGCCAAGGTGATTTGGCTTCAGTTCCAGAGGACCCTGGAGGAATCAGATTATTTCAGGATAGGTTTTGGTGTAGAAGCAGAATTTATCACATTTCTTAATGACTTGGGACAGAGATGAGATAATTACTCCACACTACTTCACACTTCCTCAATCCTGCTTTTACTACTCCTTATGAGGATCTGGCTGCAATTCAGAGGAGTTGATTTATTACAGATTCTATTTCATGGGTTCAAGGGATTTACTCAGCCAGGGATTATCCATTCAAGGAGCTCCTATCAGGGAAGCATCTGAAAGTGTCCTGTTTTTGTGAGATGAGGGAGGCTGAGATGAGAAAGCCATTGGACTCAATGGAACAAAATAATTGTAATAACTGGCATAGACTTTGGATGGAAACTGAATTTCAGAATTTATAGTTAACACAACTCTGGGTTCTTACGTCTCTTCCCTGCTTTCACAAATGGCTAATTTGACAATGCTATGGCAATGACAACTTGCTAAATATAAACCAGTGTAATATGTTGCATACTGTTTGTCAATGCTAATGCCTCTCCCATCTGCAGGTTAGCCTGTCTCCAGATTGTTTAGCGAAAGAAAAGTTACAGAGGTTTGGAGTTGACAGGTTTGGATGGCATAAGACTTATAAGAAAAGACAGATTCAATCTGGGTTATTTATTCACGCTTCCACATCTTACCAATTATGTTTTTGGATTATTATTTTTTTGCTCTGACCCATTTCACATATGGAAAAGAATCCAGTCTGATATTCTAGGTGATACGACTCAGGCTGACTCGGCTTTTAGACTTCAGTTAGCAAGCCGTTCCATGCCTGGGCCAACTCTTAGATCATCCAACAGCTTGTACATATTAGTTGCAGCACCTTGTTGCTTATGTAACTTTTCAAGTAGGCTGAGTTCCTCTGAACACGTTGTTTAATCTGCTTCTTTTAAGACACGGCTGCCAAATCAAATAATACAATGCTGAGGAGCTGCCTGGAAGGAAAATTCAGGGAAGGGATATCAAAGTCCAACGCCCTAATGAGGAGAAAAATGTGCAATTGTTCTGCTCTTTTTCATTGTCACGTCATGGCCCAAGCTGAAATAGACCATGCCCAGACAAATTATTCCCTTTCACAGAGGAAAGAAGATAGCAAAAGAAGTTTTACTTCTATCTTTTAGATAAATAATACAATAAGTCATGTTGTACATCTTCCACACCAGCTTTTTCCAAGCCAGGATAGGCAAGGAGCCAGAGCGCAGGTGGTGATGCTAGCCTTTCTCATCATTTTGCTCCTAACCCCAGATGGTCAACTGGAATTGATCCAAATGAATATGGATCTTCTTTTTTAAGTTAAGCATTATATATTTTAGTTCAATGTTCCTGCATGTGGACATTCTCCCTAATAGAAATGACTCACACAAAATCAATTCTTACTTGGAAGTTGGAACTGACAGTCCCTGAAGAAGAACTATCCCGTCAGCACCCTTGCAGAGTCAGCTACACCACCATAAACTGTCAATGGAGCTGCACTAATTTTCTTGCAACTCTTAATTTTCAATTATACTGCCTCTTCTTCCTTATGCAAAACCTGCGCTTAAATAACATGGCCATTAAACATTAAATGAAATTAAACCTGTTTAGAAAGTTACAGAATAAAGGATAGAGTAACTGAGTTGGGGTCCTTTCCTCAAACAAGAAACTATTTAAGACCGGCACAATTAAAGATTGTGCGTTGCTATAAGTTCATCAGCTTTGGCTTCAGTTTCAAAAGGAACATTGCAATAAGCTCTAAGGGAGGTGATTTCTTATTGGATAAAACCATCACTTCATCCTCCTTTCTGGTGCACTGGTTTTCTCTTTCCCACAAGAAACCACTCTACTGTGAAATTGTGCTGCTTCCCTTCACAGTTTCTTGGTGCTCTGAACTGGTGTGTGTGTGTGTGTGTGTGTGTGTGTGTGTGAGAGAGAGAGAGAGAGAGAGAGAGAGAGAGAGAGAGAGAGAGAGAGAGAGAGAGAGAGAGAGAGAGAGAGAGAGAGAGAGAGAGAGAGAGAGAGAATTCCAGTATAAATAATTTTTTGCCTGGGGGAGGCAAGGGATTTCACCATTGCCCAGGACTAGCTAGCTAAGAAGGATTTTGTTGAAGATACTGAACATAGTAAAGCAACTTTAGGTGGCAAAGTTAGTGGGTTGAATTAAAGATATGAAAGGCCTCTAAGAATACACTCTCTTGAAGTTCTGCTTATATGTGGATTGTGCTTGAACCAATAATTAATCTGAAACCAGGTCATTTCTGTTGTGGCAGTTAAAAGCCAGAAGTACATGGGCACTCAAAATAAGCTCACATTAGAAGCAGTGGTGGGATTCAAAAATTTCCACTACTGGTTCTGTGGGTGTGGCTTGGTGGGCATGTCATGAATTGGTGGGCGTGGATTGGTGGGCGTCACAAGGAAAGGATACTGTAAAATGTCCATTCCCTCCCCATTCCAGGGGAAGGTTACTGCAAAATCCCCATTTCCTCCAGATCAGCTGGGACTCAGGAAGCAGAGAACAGATGGGGATGGGGCCAGTCAGAGGTGGCATTTACCGCTTCTGTGAACTACTTGAAATTTCCACTACCGCTTCTCCAGAACTGGTTAGAACCTGCTGAATACCACCTCTGATTCGAAGTACAACATAAGCACACCCACACATCAAGATTCCTATACTGTGGGATTCTTGTTTGTGGGAAAGCCAGCTACACTGTGTGTGCTTAAAGTTTATTATTATTATTATTTATTCATTCAAATATATAATAATCTGGGTCACTTTGGAGGAATTCCTTCAGACATCCCAAGAGTATAGCTGTTCTCTGCTCTACATTAAAGCACTCTATAGTTTTTCAAGGTTCTATGGAAGTGAGGGAGTGTGGGAGGGATACCAGCATTTTAAGGATGTCCCAAAAGTGCTTTTCAAAAGGCACCTGGACTTTCTTGATTTCCCCTCCCCCTTCAAGATGCCTTTTGAAAAGCACCTTTGGGATAACTATGACCTGGAATAGAATAGAATAACAGAGTTGGAAGGGACCTTGGAGGTCTTCTAGTTCAACCCACTGCCTAGGCAGGAAATCCTACATCTCTTCAGAGAAATGGTTATCCAACATCTTCTTAACAACTTCCAATGTTGGAGCATTCACAACTTCTGGAGGCAAGTTGTTCCACTGATTAATTGTTCTAACTGCCAGGAAATTTCTCCTTAGTTCTAAGTTGCTTCTCTCCTTGATTAGTTTCCACCCATTGCTTCTTATCCTACCCTCAGGTGCTTTGGAGAATAGCTTGACTCCCTCTTTGTGGCAATCTAAACTAGATTGAGAAACTCTATAGAAAATGTTTTAAGGAATTATCCATCTAAAATCTAAATCTAAATCTTAAAAAAATGCTTTAAAGAATAACAAAGCAGTGTGTGACTCATGCATTGTTTGAAGTTTTTTTAAAAAAAATTGAAGAGTGCATTGTGCTACAAGCTTATTAATGTGTGATCATATGTTAAGGCTATTGTATCTGGAATGCAAGAGTCTGAAAAATAACAAGCGGAAAAAAGGAGCAATTTGGCATTTCTGTCATTTGTCTCTACTGGTCATCTGGACTTTTGTAATCCAAATCTGGAACCCCTATGACCCCTGCAAAGTTTCCACCTTGAAGCCATCTGCATCATATGAATAGACAGTCTTTGGAGATCGTTATGCTTTAAGCAGGGACTGCAGGAAACTGGGTTTATAAAAAGGTCCCTGTGTAGGCAGCTTCTTTGACTAATCTAATAGCTCAATCCGTGCATGTTTTCCCAGAAATTACTGGACAAATTTCCAAGAACACCCTGAAAGCTTCAGTGGCATTGACTGCAGCAGCTTTTAAAAAGTGCTTTTCTTTGGAAATCCCTCTCAGTCCAGTAATGACTTGCAGCTATTTGAAAAGAGAGGATTCAAGAAGTAGTTCAAATAAAGATAAAATGCAAAGGGGACTCATTGCACAAGCCTGTGCTGAAAAACTGCACTGCCAGCCTCCCATTTCTGTTTAATCTGCAGGTCCGATGTAGCAACTTTGTGATGATCATTTCTTCACCCTTAAGACGAGCATGCTTGGTCATGCTGTTTTGGTGAACAGCAGAAGTGCAAATTGCAAAAATAGTTGTAATGCGTAAAAATTTCAATACACAAACTCTCCCTCTAGTGTTTTGGCTTGGGCAGAAAAAGAATATTTGAAATGGGATGAATTTTCTTTTCTCTTTCTCACTCTTTTTCTTCTTCTGCCCCACTTTGCAGAAGGCAGAACAGCTTTTTGGGTTGATGTGGAAAAATAGGCTTCCTATTTAGGCAATATTCAACAAAAGATTGAAGGATGGACGAGACGTGAGGCGGCTGAGGTAAATTGGAACAAAGGTTTATTGCAAACAGAGCAAGAACTATATACAAGCTGAATTCAGCACCTCGCGACCAATGGGAGGCATGGCTTGGCTGTTGCCGGCTGTCAGTCGTAAGTCAAGGACCTGAGGCCGGTCATAAGTCAAGGACTTTAGGACCGGTCACAGGTCGAGGACTTAGCACTCCATGTAAGCAGATGAAATAAGGTTTGAGGCTGTGAACCAGGGATGGATTCTGCTACTGCTGCTTTGCGCACATGTGCAGTAGTGGAAAAAAATGGTTCTGTGCATACACAGAAGCAAAAAAACAAGATGGTGGCACCACAAGATGGTGGCACTGATAGAACCGGTTCAGGGGCATAGCAGGCTGAGTTACTACTATCATGCAACATGTGCCCATAGGAACCCACCTCTGCCATGAGCCATTAGTGCATTATGAGAAAAAAGGAAGAACCAAATGGATCTTTCCTTTTAAAAGTATAATAATCCTTTCTCGACCAACAGAATTTGTGAGAAACCAATAAACACCTTCTCTGGAAAACTAGCTCTGCAAGAGAGCTATTTAGTGTGAGCTTTAGCCATTTTATCCCCCTGGAAGCCTTCCCATTTATTTTAATTATTGCTTGTGACTTTCTCACATTGATGCAGCTCTTATCGACAGGGGGACAATAATGAATAATTCTATAAAACGGCAGTTAGCTCATTTTCTCACAACAGGATTGAATTAGTGAAAGTTGAAGCATATGAATGATGGCGATTGTTTTTACCTGCAACCCACTCTGAGTTTCTCCAAGGTGACCGATCAAACTTGTTTCAAGCTTTCAAGCTACATCTAGACATTTGGGGGCAGACTTCCATCCAAAGAATCACTCCTGGCCTCAATTTTCTCCCTGAACCTTAGACTCTCTTCTGACACTCTGTAATAGATTTTGGGCTCAGGGCAGGAAACTCAAGAAAGGCAAAAAAATCCATTAAAAATATTATATTTTTTTAAAAAAAAAATTCAAATTTTAAGTAATCCAAAAAAATATTTTTCAATTCAAGATGAAATTGCATACCACTCTAAATGTAGGGGTGAAATCAATCTTTCTCAGAAGTCTGTTAAAATCTATAACTTTTTCCATTTTGTCCCACGTTTGCCATCATTCCACAGCATCATGGGGAAGACACACCATTGAGAGACACACTTTGGAATATATTGTTCAAAACTGTTATCTTTTTTTCTTTTTTTCTTTTCTTTTTTTTCTTTCCCCTTTTTGCCTTGGGTATGCATAAAGGGACACGGTGGTTCTGTGACTAAGACTCTGAGATTGTAAATCAGAAGGTTGGCAGTTCAGCTTTTCAAATCTCTAGTGCTGCATAATGGAGCGAGCTCCCATTACATCTCCCAGCTTCTGCCAACCTAACAGTTCAAAAGTATGTAAAAATGCAAGTAGAAAAATAGGAACCACCTTTCATGGGAAGGTAAAAGCGTTGCGTGCACCTTTGGCATTTAGTCATGCCAGCCACATGACCATGGAGACCTCTTTGGACAGCACTGACACTTCAGCTTTGAAATGGAGATGAGTACCACCTTCTAGAGTCGGGAATGACTAGCACATATGTGCAAGGGGAACCTTTACCTTTTTATTCATAGAGGAAAAAGAAAGAAATCTTAAAAAAACATTTCCAAGAAAATGTCTTGAGAAATATTCACTATGCATAAGTGGAGTCGCAATTCATGATACATTTTGCTAGAGGATTTTAATTTGTAAAAATAAAAAAACTACGCTATAATGCATAATATATACCTAGTGCCTACAATATTATGTTGTCATTTTGCATGCTTCATTGTGTTTTTGAACCTTCAGGAAAGTGTGTATTGTTCCTTAGAGGTTTAGTGTTGTATTAGTTAATGGAAATGGTAAGCAGCTCATAAAGTTATCAACATGTTCTTGTTTCCCAAATCACTAGTAAAAGTTAATACATGCAAATTATACAAATGTACACATGAAAGTATGCCCATGCAAACCAAAAATATTTAGTAGCCTTTCTTTCATCATATTCTTTGTATAGCCAAACTTACTATTACAATTGCCAATCACTGAAATATATAGTGAGTATGACCAGCTGTATCTCACAGGGTCTTGAATCAATAACAACACTGAAAATAAAAGAAATCTAGTTTCTTGTGAAATGTCCCTCTTTTCACTATTTCTCATGGGACTAAGTGTAATTTTTAATCTACTTGCAAAATAATGGTAGAAACTGGGAAGGCCTTACAGTTTTCATATTAGAAGAGTATGTATTTAAGCAGATCATTGAAGCATGTACCTTTTTCTGTCTTCTTCTCCTTCTTCTTCTTCATATGAATTAACTTCACAATAAAATCATCCTATTCATATTCTCAGCTGTGCTGAAAATGCTATATTTTAATTGCTTTTGAGACCATTAAAAGTAGAGTTCATGTAGAACCCTTGTTTGCTCAAGAAATAGTTGCTTCAGAGAGACAGCACAACTGATATGTCTGTGACGTTTTGTCATAATTTGATTCTATCAATATAATTTCTTGCAATCCAGGAATGTAACATATAGGACAGATGCCCACATTGCAATATATTTCTGCACCAAATAACTTAATTCTGATCTCTTTTCTAATGTCTACTTGTTGGGTGCAAAATTATTTTCTGCCTCAATTCAGTCTGCAACTTTTCTATTTAAGTGTAAATTTAAGAAACTGGTGATTGATCACGATTCAAGAAATTTTTCTTGCCTCCTTTTTAAAGGTTAGCAAAATATAGCCAGATACCAATATTTTGGAAATCTGACTGTTTGATCTGTAAAAGTAAATAATAAGGCCAAAATTGAGATCTACCAATCCAGATCAAATCTATTTCTACTACATCTCCAGATTTGAACTGATAAGTCAATTTGGCAATTCTTGAAATGAAGACCAGTGGCTGGATGAGATTGAAAACTCTTTTCTGGGCTGACAGCTATTTCAGCCTCCTCATCTTAAACCTCATGGGGAAAAAAATATTCCATCTTCTGTGAATGTGACATTCCAACTATGAAAGAGCTAAATACAAATGGACAGACCCAAGTTGTTTATATGGGAAATATCTTCTTTATAAAAGTATCTCTACTAACTTGTCCAAGGATATAAATATCATTGTAACATCTACTGTATGGGGTGACCTAAATTATTTCTCATGCTACTTGAAATTAAAGAGCTTTGAGAGAAGTATTTTTATTCCATTGCTACTAAGGATGCATAGAATTGTCAGATTTACAAAACTCTTTTTGTTTCTATCAACAATTCAACAACATTCATACCAATGAGAGCTTTCTAGTTTGCATTTTAGTATTTGTATGAACTCTAGTGAAAATTGATTGGGTGTATATTCTAGTGCGTTTAAGAGACAGTGATGCCAATAAAATGACTTAGACTTCTATATTGATGAAACTGATAAAACCATTAATTCTACCTCTACATTGACCCTGTTATATCCACATTTACATGGGAAATGATCACATGAGAACAAGATTTTTCCTTGTACCTTATAGTCCTTTGGATTATAAATATAGTAATTTATAGAAAGCAGTCTAAAACATAAGGAAGGCACTAGCCCATTCCTTCCTCTGTCTACTTCTCTATTGTATATCTCAGATCAATTTCCTCATTCAGGATCTAATTATCAGGCCACTTTTTTTTCATTAACAGACTTGGCAGTCAATAGCACCACATTTAGATTAAGATGTCTACTTTCACGAAGGAAAAAAAGGAAGGACACCATCACGATTCGTCTTTCTGTTCCTCTCTTGTAACAAGCAGACTACCTCATCTGCTTACAATGATTACATTGTACCTATAATAGACAATAACTGCTCAATATTTAATGCTTTCAACTACTGCACATACAATTTAGTCATAATCCATAGAGAAAAAATGTAATGTGATGCAGTCCACTACTATAATCAGCACACAATAAATGATAACTCAAGTTTAGGAAAAGTCATGAATGAAGTGAAATTACAGATTCTTGGTTTTCACTCCAACTCAGTTTTTCTAATCTAGTATTCTATGGACAGCAGGAGAATTCTAATCCCATCCTTGCAAGAATTCACTCTGGATTATACTTGACAGGATGACATCATCTTGTCTAGAAAGAATGGGAACAGTTTCTGACAGTGATCCTGCTTTATATGCATAAGTTCTTCCCACCTGCAAATTCATTTGTGACCTCGTAGGGGTTCTTGACCCAGAGTTGCAGAACGCCTGCCTTCGTATGATCTAGTCAGTTTTGATTAGCAGTTGAATGTTCAAAATTTGGGGCTGACAAAACCCCAAAAATAAAACAGAAGAAAGGTTATCTGGTCAATTAAACTAAAGTGCAAATGAGATACAATTTGGACAAAATCGAAAGACAAAGTTGAAATCTTGGAAATGCCATCAGAATAGATATAGTAGGCTTCCTCTTCTCTATTATATATCTCATTTTGTGTAAGTTTCTCACAGGTAGATGACACTTACAAAAAGCAAAAGGATGTTAGAAAATATATAAAAAGACAGTGATATTAGACCCACCCTCCAAGGAAGATAGCACAATTGAGTATTGAATCCCTACAGAAGTTACAGAGTCAAAGGGAGTTCAGTAAATAGCCAACTTTATATTGCTGTGAAATTGTGTAGTAAAAGTACTTTAAGCCACTAGTGTACCAGTGACTCCACTGAATTTAAAAACATTCAGAACTGGAGCCCTGTATTAGCATGGGAAACTATGTTTATTATCCCATTCTACAGTCCACATGCAAGAGTGAGATGAATATTTTAAGCATATAGTAGCTACCGCCTTGACTACTAAATAGAAAGAATTTGATGTGCAATCTTCCTTTTTTAAAAAAAATGAAATTTGCCATCCTCTCTACTCCAAAATGATACCTTCTGATGTTTCTCCTCCCATTAGCCTATGTCTATCTGTGAAACATGCATTTAAGTGAAAGAAAATTGCTCCTTGTGAAACATGCACTTAAGGGAAAGAAAATGACTCATGCTGTAATCTTTTTATTGATTATTCATAGTGCAGGTGGGGAAAAATCTATTGATAGTATCATCATCACTTCCTGCTTGCCCACAGAGGATTATGTGTTTGGATATAAACACCGGGCAATGAATATTTTATTGATACCATATGAGTTTTATGGGGGAGAGGGGTTCTACCTTTTTCATGGATCATCAATGGACAAGAGGTCATTAAGCAACATTAATAATTCATTGTCAATTTGCAAATGAAAATGTATCCACATTTGCCAAATAAAGTGTCTAAAAATCTTCAGTGCTTGAGGCAGAGAGTGATCCTTTTAGTCTCTCTTCACAACTTGGAAACTTTCTAAAAATGAATCTGAAATTACTAACCCTCCTAAGTTACCCAAAAGATTTAAAAAAAAACAGTTAATAGTCATTTGCCCACAACTAGGTAGCTCAATTTGGATTTAAGCTGAATTTTCACAAGCCTAGACTAAAAATGAATAGGATAGGATAGGATAGGATAGGATAGGATAGGATAGGATAGGATAGGATAGGATAGGATAGGATAGGATAGGACAGGACAGGACAGGACAGGATAGGATAGGATAGGATAGGATAGAATAACAGAGTTGGAAGAGACCTTGGAGGTCTTCTAGTCCACCCCCCTGCCTAGGCAGGAAACCCTACACCACTTCAGGCAGATGGTTATCCAACATCTTCTTAAAAACTTCCTGTGTTGGAGCATTCACAACTTCTGGAGGCAAGTTGTTCCACTGATCAATTGTTCTAACTGTCAGGAAATTTCTCCTCAGTTCTAGGTTGCTTCTGTCCTTGGTTAATTTCCATCCATTGCTTCTTGCTCTACACTCAGGTGCCCTGGAGAATAGTTTGACTCCCTCTTCTTTGTGGCAGCCCCTGACATATTGGAACACTGCTATCATATCTCCCCTAGTCCTTCTTTTCATTAAACTAGGCATTAAACCTTGTTCCTGCAACTGTTCTTCATATGTTTTAGCCTCCAGTCCCCTGGACTCATGAAGGTAAGTTGATGATGCCCTTATAATAATGTGTACAACAATTGCAGTACCCTCATCAGTAGCTAATAATTTCCACATAGTATTATACAATAAAATAGCAAATTGTCAAAATTTTAATACTAAAGTACTATTTTTACCCCTTGGGAATGCATTAATATCTCTGTAGCTTCAATGTCTACATTAATATCCAAGACACATGCAAATTATATTTCATGTACTGAATGCAGCATGAGTAGCCATAACAACAATTGGTAAATATTTCTTTTTATCTCTGTCTCAGTTGTACAGTACAGAGCATCACATACAATTCTTTTAAATGTGAGCAATGCATTATGGAAGATATGACTAATCTAGATAATTTCCATTTGAAAGCAAAATGAGTAATAATTGATTGGCTTAGCTCCAAAGTCACAGTGGGGTTCAAAAAGCTTGTAAGTGCCCTCATAAAAATAGAAGCTGTATCAACCAATTGAATTTAATTATATATGAAGGTGATGAAGGAGCTAAACAGCCTGTAATTGGCGTCCAATTACTCAGCTGGTCTTCCATAAAATTAATTCATCTGAAAGTTTGCCATTGTCCCAGGCTCCAGGCCTGCTGCTGCTTTAATTAGTTAACACTAAGAAATCTTGAAACATTAAATTATTTTGTCTTTATTGCCAATTATGGGTTAAGGAAAACTGTGTATAAAATATTAACATCTGCTTCAAGCACTGCTTTAAGAGGGCAAAGAAAAAAATAACAGAAACATGTTTTAAAAACAAAAGAAAAAGAAATAAAAGAAATGCTCTTTGTTGTTTACTGCTGTTAAAAAATAAATGTGGGCTCCTCCAAAATCCATTTTAAACTTGGTGTAAAATGGATTTTGGTGTACGGATGATGTTTCTGTCATTTGGTCATCTCACAGGTGAATGGGAAGAGAGATGATGGAGGGAGGGAGGGGGGAGAGAGAGCTAGAGAGCTAGAGATGGAGATAGATATAGAGGGAGAGGGAGGGAGGGAGAGAGAGAGAGATAGAGAGATCAGGAATGGTTAATGGAAAGCTTATCTAAACTCAGGAGAATAGAAGTTCTCACATTTTTTTTCCTTAAATTATTTTTTATAGCATTACTAAATCAGCTCATATATTTTCTTCAAGTTGCCAAACATGGGCAGGAAAATTTTTGAAAACATTTGAAAACAAATAGCATAGACATTAATTGTATACAAAAATTAAGCCATGATATTAATAATATAATTCCTGAACCTTGATGATTCTTCTCAGCCAGTCAATTTTTACCTAGTTTACTTTTTCCTTTCCTTGCCATCAACTCCATTCTGAATGTATATAATCTACCCCAGCAATTCATTGAACTTCACTCCTAATTTTCAAAACATTTCCCTTCTGCTGTCCTCTCACTTTTTTTTTTTTTTTTTTTTTTTAGAATCTGGCCACTTTCATCTGCTTAATAATAAATGTAATAAAAATAATAATTATAAGAAGCAAAAGTTGCAACTTCGATAAAATGTAGAATGAAGGAGTTGAAATAAAATGAAGTAATTTGACTGCTTAGAAGACCATGGACGGGTATTGTTTATAATGAGGAAGAATATATGGATAAATTTCTCCAGCTAATTAATTCAGCAATAATCCCAGTAGGGTAAAAGTATATTGTGAGGTTTTAATAACTGCAATAAATAATCTATTCTCAGCAAAGGAAGTCTAAATTGAGTATCTTTACCACTGAGTAATCAGGGATAGGCTTCAAAATATTACAATGTATAATTTTATTTTTCTACAACAAAAACAAAAATCCTGGTGTCAAAGAACTCAATAAATTCAAATATTGACGATTTTAGTTTTAAATGTGGGGAGTTAGAAATGTCATGCATATTTACCTTCAAGTTTTTTCCATTCACTTATATTCTCATTCTCTCCCTCCCTCCCTCTCTCCCTCTCTCCCTCCCTCCCTCTCTCTCTTTCTCTCTCCCTCTCTCCCTCCCTCCCCACATTTATATTTTGTTTCTATTTTTCTTGAAGAATTAAAAAATATATATCTGATTTTCAGATTTTCTCATATTTTATGCTGACAGCAACTTTCTGAGTAACAAGAAAGCAATTAGCTCAGTAATCAAGAGAGATTCTGGAATAAGAGAGAAGCTAGTGTCCTTAATCCAAATTTAAAACAATGGTTATAAAGGGTAATATTATTGTCCTACCAGGAATTGAACCACTAGAAAATTATGGAATTAGTTATTCCATATGCTTCTTGTTAAGATATATATTTGTCTTATTCTCAGTGACTGCAGTCAATTGTTATGGACTAAATCAGTGAAAAATGATTGAGTGGATTTAACACAACTTCCTGGTATAATTCGATGCCATATTTTTCTTCAAAAGGTATTGAAAGTGTATACAAAATGCTATTAAACAAAACACCGAACATTATTGATAGTAAGAAATGGATTATGGATATGAAATAAATGAAATTAGTACTGTCCACATAAAGACAAGAAAGATATTATGATTTGATTCTGTTGACTTTAAGTTGACTTTAAATATTTCTGATAAAACCATGAATTTAATTTAATAAAAGTTTTTCTGCTTTTAAAAAATAGCCTTAATTTTGCTGAGTGTGTGTGTGTGTGTGTGTGTGTGTGTGTGTGTAGTCCACTGCTTCCATTCTCTGTCCATCAGCTCGTCACAAGAGACCATCCAGACAGAAAACCAATATTTTTACTGTTGCCTTTGTTACATTTGTGTTGTATTTGTGCTGATGAGAGCTAAATAGCTTGAAATAGATCTATACTAGTCTCCCTTTATTTATTTATCAGCACAAATACAACACAAATGTAACAAAGGCAACAGTAAAAATATTGGGTTTCTGTCTGGATGGTCCACTGCCACAGAGCCGAGGTGGCGCAGTGGGTAGAGTGCAGTACTGCAGGCCACTTCAGCTGACTGCTATCTGCAGTTCAGCAGTTCAAATCTCACCGGCTCAGGGTTGACTCAGCCTTCCATCCTTCCGAGGTGGGTAAAATGAGGACCCAGATTGTGGGGGCGATATGCTGACTCTGTAAACCGCTTAGAGAGGGCTGAAAGCCCTATGAAGCGGTATATGTCTAACTGCTATTGCTATTGCTATTTGTCTCTTGTGACGAGCTGATGGACAGAGAATGGAAGCAGTGGACTTCCTCCCATATTTGGGCATACCAGGGGTTGTAACTCTAAATACATACCTACTCCCTGGCTCAGCTGATAAGGAGAAGAACCCTGTGGCTTAATGGTTAACACAACTGCCTAAGATGCAATACAGCACAGGTTCTAATCCCAGTAAGGGTATGGCTAGCTGATGAGAGCTAAATAGCTTGAAATAGATCTATACTAGTCACCCTTTATTTATTTATCAGCACAAATACAACATATATATAGGCAACAGTAAAAATATTGGGTTTCTGTCGTGATGGACTCTTGTGACGAGCCGATTGACAGATGATGGAAGCAGTTAGCTTCCTCCCATAATTGGGGCTTACCAGGGGTTGTGACACTAAATATATACCTTCTTCCCTGGCTTCAGCTGATAAGGAGGAGACCTGTGGCATAATGGCTAAGACGTTTGCCTGAGATGCAATACAGCACAGGTTCGAATCCCAGTAAGGGTATGGCTAGCTGATGAGAGCTAATAGCTTGAAATAGATCTATACTAGTCTCCCTTTATTTATTTATCAGCACAAATAAAACACACACACATATGTATGTGTGTGTGTGTGTGTGTGTGTGTGTGTGTATATATATATATATATATATATATATATATATATATATATATATACACACACACACACACACACACACACACATACATATACACACACACGTGCACACACACAGACACACACAAACAGACACACACACACAAACACACACACAGACACAGACACACACAGACACACACAGACACAGAGACACAGACACACACACACAGAGAGAAACACACACACACACATACATATACATATATACATACATACATACATACATACATACATACATACATACATACATACATACATACATACATACATACATATATATATATATATATATATATATATATATATATATATATATATATATACTTTTAACATGCTGCCAGCTACCAATTTAATCCATTCTTGGCTAGAATGGACATGTTGATCAGAAGGTGCCGAAACTATCTCACAAAAGCACTTTATGAAAAGTCCAATAACAACTTTCAAAATGAAAATATCTGAATCTATTTAAAAAAAATAGGGAAGGCATCTGGTCCAAGTACTTATTATAAAAAGTTTGAAGACCAACTATTAATTCCATTAAAGAATTTGATGAAATAAATTGTGTAAGGATCTCCAATGCCTAAACATAACTTTAATTCCAAAAAAGGTCAAGATCCAACCTCTGCTGAGAACTATTGACTGATTTTTCCTTTTGAATAATGATTATAAAGTGTTTTCAATTATATTAGCTGAGAAATTAAAACAGATTTTATAGGACTTTATACCTGAGGATCAATGTGGATTTTTTTTTTTACCGAGACAGCAGTGAATACCCAACATGGCTGATGTAATAGAATAATTTCAACATCATAATGAAAAACAAGCCACATGTAACTTTTTTAAATGCAGATAAAGCTTTTGACAATTTGAACTGGGACTTTATATTTTAAGTGGTAGAAGAAACAGACCTTGGGAAAAAATGTTTTGCAGAAGATATAGGTGATTTATACATCATAGAAAGCTCATAATCATGTAAGTGATGTAAGTTTACCTTACCTTATAAGGTAAAGAATTGAACACAACAAGGTTGTCCTCTATCATCACTCCTGTTTATTTTGTTTATGGAAATTTTAAACAGAGATGTTAGAAGTGATGTCTGGATTAAGATATTATAAATAAAAGCAAAAAATTATAAATAGCGGAAACATAATCTGTCTGAAGTTACTTTTGGGCATATAAGACCGTTAAGAAATTCTGGAATCGGAAAAAAATACTTTCAAAAAAGTTTGAAAATGAACCGTAAAAATCAACTCTGCAGCTTTCTTTTAGAGATGGCAGGTGAACAATTGGAATTAAACATGGGACTTTGTTTTTATATATGCATTGACTGCAAGGTTGTTATATGCCCAAAGTGGGAAACAGAACAAAACACAATATCTATAATGGAAGAATGGACTTGAAACTAATGCAGATAGCTGAGATGGTGAAATTAACTACTTTGCCTAGAGTAAATAACTTACATAAATTTCTTGTCAGATTTCCTATGATACAAGGTGAAAAATCATCTTCTGAACATCTAGCAACACATCAGCCCACTCTTGGCTAGGACAAGAAAAACAAGTGGCTTTTTAAAATTACAAAATTGTCCCGCCCCAGTCTGACCTGAGTTAATGAAAGATGAGTATTTTTTCTACTTATCAACAATGTCAATGAGAAGATGGTCTAGTGGAGGAATTACAAAATACTTACTTTAAAATAAATCACAGAAGCTCAACAGCCGTACACTTAGTATCACTACTAAGCTGAGTGTGAAGAACATAAAGAAGAATAGGATTTAAAGAAACAGTGATATTTCACAGGTCAGCAGTCGTTAATAAAAGTCTTCATTTCTTTTTCTATTATTCACTGTTCTCTCTCCTGTTAATACAGAATTAGGATATTTACAGCCTCTACATGTTATTGAAAAACAACATTCAAAAGTCCCAGAAGACTGAAGTAATGGTGAGAGATACTGAAACCTCTAATGCATCAACATCTGGAGAGTCACAGGTTTCCATAGCTACATTGCAATGATGGGAGATATTTTGAAATCTTCAGCTACTGTGGAAAAAAAAATCCCAAAGAAAATTCATTTGGCAGAACATTCAATTTGGGAGATGCATAGAGCTTTGTATCCTAAAGAAAGGTTCAAATGAGTGAACAAAAGCATTTTGCATAATTATTCATAGTTATGCGTACATTTCAGTAACAGAGTGTATTGCAAACAAGAACCAACACCAAATGAAAAATGAAGGGTTTATTGCAGCTTTCCAGAACCTGGGATTCTGCAGATGTATCAGACACTGACGACTGTAAACTGTATCAAGAATAATGAATTTGCAAGCTAGGGATTATGGGAGATAAGGCTCAATAGACATGAAGGCCTCCAGGCTAAGGTTTATTACACAGAGAGAAATTACTAAACAAATAGGATATAATATATTTTAAAAATCGTGGAAACTATATAGGAAGGTATATTTTCAGTTGCATAGAGGAATTATATACACAGGCAGTCACCTGTCCAGAGCTGTTTGTGTAGTTATGTTTAAACCATATTCCTTATTTTTTTATCTTTAGTAGATGTTATAATTACAAAATCTGTATTCTTAAATTTTCTGGCAACAGTCAAAGATTAGACACATTAGGTGAATAAAATGATTACTGTGGCCAATCGGATCATTTTTCTGCTGACACAGTTCCATTGGGTTTATGGTCTGAAAATTGGAGCAATTCTGCCTCTTCCCAGTTGCTTCTATCCTCCAAATCTAAAATGAAAAATACATAGTGCTTCTGGAGAGTGATCAGTTCTTAATTCCAACTTCATAACTAGGTGTTAACTTTTAAGTATTGTACATTGTCAAATTTATGCTGCCTTTCTGGTAGATTAATTCCGATGAGCTTAGTTTTTCATCCTCACTGAACTATTATGCATCTGTTGTCCATTACATGGATCTTTACATCTTTTAAAATGATGACGTTAAATATATCATTATGCCATATATTGAATTAGCAAACAGGACAAGCAATAATGTTAGATGGCCCTTAAGTACACATCTCAAATTGTGTATAGCCAGTAAATAATCTAGTGAGTAATTGTTAAAAAAAAAACCTCCTATATATTTATCTGGAGGAGGGTAGTAAAGCAAACTATTGAAGACCAATTTGATATAGTCTGGTTTAAAGGTAATACATCAAAACTTTGGAAACTGTGAATTTGAGTTCAGTTTTTGCCATAAAGCCAGCTAAGCCATTCCTTGGCCCTAGGAACAAATAAAATCAATGGTAAATAAACTTTCAGAAATTTTCCTAAGAAAACTGCATGGGCTTGTCCTTACAGTTGCTAGGAGTCAATAATTATTTGAAGGCACTAAACAAGCGAACAAATAAACCATTCATTTTTGTCATTGTTCATTTTATTTCCTGGAATTTCTCCTCCTCTTCCTGATCAATGATTAATTGATGTAACCTTCAATTAATCTCATGTAATCTCAGTTTAATTGGAAAAGATGTATGTATGTATGTATGTATTCATCCATCCATCCATTCATTCATTCATTCATTTATAGACCCATCCATCTCATCCAATGTAACTCTGAGCAATAAACAAAAATCAATAATAACAAAAAAGTATACAGTATTTTATTAATACATATCATAAAACCCAGAAGATAGGGATTATGAAAACGGCCACCTCAACAATGGAGCCATCTGAAAAGAACTCCAGTTCCCTGTGAGACCAAGGCCTGACAACATAGCCAAGATTTAAGGGATTTCTTTGGGGAAAGTAATCTGGCTATTATCCAGAAGCCTGTTATCTGAAAAAAAAAGAGGAGGAAGAGATTGTTGAAAAAAGAGAGAGAAAATGAGTAAGAACAAAATGAGGATGGGTATCCTTGAGCACTTTCGATTCCACCCACCATTTTCCTTGGTGATTCTCAAGTCATTTTTCTTGCGACAATATCTTCCTCTAACAGATGGATAGATACTCTTTCTTAGCAATGTTTTACAGAAAAAAGAAATTATATAGCATCCATTTTAAACTTCTATCTCAGTCCTAAAATCCTGAAGCAGATGTATCTATATACAGTTCATAGACAATATCTCCCGTTCTAATAATCTAAAATATTTACATCCAGGTTTAAAAACATATCCAAGAGCAGAGATAAATTGGACTTAATAAAATGAACTGTCATACTATGGTGTGATGCTGCATCATAGACTTTCAATTGTTCTAATAACCATTGTCTATTATGCACTTTCTTAGACAGGCAGGCAGGCAGACAAGCAGAAACTTTATTTCAGTCATTGACCAATAAAAATACATTCAGTAAAACAATCAAAACACCAATGATTTTTGGCAACCATTTGGGGGTAAAACTTACAGTATATATAATGTAGCAGAGACCTACTTTTAGAGAAATAGATTTCATTGTCTAACAATGCAAATAAAAATTATCAGAGTACCCCAAAAATTTAGATTAGAAAAGGGCAATCAACTGATGGCAAATGTTCCTATAGAATTGACAGTGCAAAATAATAAGAGCTGTAGTTTTTATAGCACCTGTGTCAGTATTAAATTTCATAAAGGGTTTTCCTATACTTCCCTTCCAAAACAGCTGTGGAGAGAACATTAAATCAGGCTAAGTACTTAATTACAGAAAAAAATATTGTTAAAAAACTATAATTTATTCCTCATATTATATCACACAAATTCTTTTAGATCTATGTAACTGATCTTGGAATATACTAATAAAGCTTTATCGTATCAACTGACTTATTTAATGTTTGAAAAGGAAACATCAGTTGTTGTTTTATAAATGAAAACTGCATATCATTGGACTAAATTGTTGGATGTTCTATCAGTAGGATTTCAGATTATTCTGCTTTGTTTCTTAAATATCAAAACAGCACAGTGCTTCAGCCAAAGTGAATAGATTTATTAACAATAGCTAAAATTGTATGAAAAGTTATTGGAAGAGAATTCATGCACAGCTTGTTTAAAAATTGATACAACATATTGCTGTAATATCTAAATGATATTATAATCAGGAAACTTTTGGAACAATAATTTCTAGGACATAGTGAAACTCGGTATGCATGTGCAAACACATGCAAATAAACACTCCTTACTAAAAAATAATTTCATTTGATTTCAATAAATTGTCAAATTTATTGCCGCTGGCAATAGTTTTCACTGAAAATGCTCTGAAAAACAAAAGTACATTTCCTACAATCTGCGTGTTGAATATTGGATATTGCTTCTGATGATGATAGTCATTTTTCTGTGTTCATTCAAGGAAGACAAACCCAGCAGTTCATTCAGGCACCTTTATTAGTCTTGTCTATTGTGTTTTGTTAAAGATTTGTTTTGTTATCTGCCTTTCATCGAAGGAAATACTGCATCTATTCAGGTTTTCTCTGCTAGGACAAAGGATGTTTGCTTTTAACAGCTCTAACAGAAGCAATTGTCTAGATATTTGATTACTTTCACTGAACCTCTAGCACAGAATGAAAAATAAAATATGCTTACCTTCCTCCAGCCTTGTGAATTGGCCATCAAATTTTAAGTTAACTCCTTCATGTACAAAATGTATGGATTATTTTCTCCAACCTACAAATGATTCATTGCTGAAGGCCCTGCAATGAACTCTTCAACTCCAGCATTCACACTGTGGATTATAGCATGTGACTCCTGGATAGCCTTCAAGTTAAGTTTAGCTTTTGCCCATCTTTTCTCCTTTTCAGAAACAAAGGTCTCTCCCATCCACAAATGGAGACATTAAGTATTTTTTTTCCCCTAAAGCAAAAAAAAAAAAAATGACAACAACAAAGAAGAGATGCTCAGTAGAGAATATAGAATGAGTTGGTCGAAGTCAAATTCCTAACTATTGTTGCTGATAAAATATCCTGAATTTATTAACCTCATTTAGGGAGATCAGAGGACCTGTATTTCCTTGTTTCCTGAAATATATGAATAAACCCATTTTCTCTTGCCGTGCCTGTGCTTTGGAAAACCCTCCCCCCATCCGAAATTCAGATAATTGGTATGCTGAAAATACAAATGACTGTTTGATAAATACTGAAAATACAGTTATTTAGAAGCAAATTTCAGATATGAATTATCTCCATCAACTTATTGTGTAATTAGTTTTTTCTCGTTACTACAAAAGTTTTCATGTATTTTTATTTGATTTTTTAAAATCATTATTAATTAAAAAAAACAACTATCCATTTGCTATGAACAGTTGAATGTCTTTTTGACTGCACTCTAACAAGTCTTTTAATTGCCGTAAGCAGAAATCAAATGAAATATTTAGCAAAAATACTTTAGATACAAAAATAGCATGTAATATGCAACAGTAATAAAACAAACTTTCAAGAGATTAATATCCTGAAAGATCAGCCCTTGAAAATCCTACTCGTTTTTAAATTGGGAAAAATGAAACACTTAAATTGAACTATGCCCCAATTTATTAAGTATGTTGAGAAATACTGTAAGGAACCAGCCACATCACTTTCATTAACAATTCTTATTCAGAAATGTGTGATTTGACCTAAATTCTAACCTGGATAGAATTGTAAATTATTCTATAAACAAGCCATATTTTTCGGTCACTGTATATTTTGAACTCATACTTTCATTTTTATGCGTTTACAGTTCATATGATTTTTTTCTAATAGGATAACCTACAGTATTTGTAAAAAATATTTTTATGTTTATTCTAAACAGATTAAAAAATTAAATTCCATACTATATAGTAAATTTTCATGTTTATGTATTTGTCCATAAACACGTATGAACATATGACACATGTATTATATTTTCAACTGAATTTGCTGTCAAATTAATCAATACAGCAATACAACTATATTTATATTTGGGTTCCTTAAAATCAAATACTAATGATGGTTCCATTGATTTAAATGGGAACTAAATTCAACAAAAATATGTTTAATTTAATTTGTAACCTTATTTTAAAATTTAAAATGCAAAACATATTCTCTGCAGATTATGAACCAAATAAGGATATTAGATAATGTTTATTGAATTATATTGTATTGTACTGTATTATATTTATTATATTCATTATGTTATGTTTTATTGTTATTATGATTACTTGTAATACATTATTTAATAAATATAAATATTGTTATTATTCAAATATTATTATTCAAACCCCCAATTTGAAATAAAGACTGTACTATTTTTAAAAAGTAAATAATGCTGCCTGTTTTAGAGGCAGAACAAAGTATGAATATTGCATTGCTGTTCTATATTCATGCAAAGTAATATCCTGAGCTAAAAATGCTTTGAGAATATATTTCCACTCATAATCAATTTATGATCTGAGAAGAAGAAATATGGAAACAACCTTAGTACTGACAACTTTTATTAAGTTCAGTAGGTGCCCTACTGATTGTTCTGTTATTGTTTGAATCCCAAAACAGGGAGCTGCAAACAGTAAGCTTCTTGTCTTATTTCTGAATATGTTCTGAGAAATGATAAACATGTGCAGATATTTGAGAGCTGAAAGTGAATCTATATTTTATCTCTATCATTTTTCCCCAGTACTTTACACAAAAGCAGCAGTATGTTCTTACGCTAATTTGCAAGTTTAATCATACAGGCACTGTTGACCCAGCAATGATTTCTGCTTTTGTATAAAGTAATGGTCCCATGATTGTTTATTATACTGCTGGGCAGTATAATAATTTAGTAAATGAACTAAGGATGACATCAGACTCACACCTTCCCTCTCAGTCTTCCGTTTCCCCATTCCTAGCTTTTTCCAAACCGATTTTCATTGAGATAGTATGAAAGATTTTCAGAGAGACTCAGCAAGTGAACCAAATTGAACATAATTTTAATTGTCAATAATCAGTAGGTTGCATAATCTGATACATGTCTTTCAGTGACTCCGACGGTTGGGGGTGGAAAGAAGAATAAGAATCCTTTTCAAGTTTCCGAAACCTTCTGTAATATTCTGGTTTTTTAAAAAAAATTACAATTATTATAGGAGACAATAGCTTTTCACTGGCAGAAATTGAAATATTGATTGGATTGTTCAATTAATAATAAAATATAAATTAAGTCATGGTCTTTGGAAAGTTTTATATCCTTACATGCTGCTTATTAATATGGTTTAGTGCTGTATAATTTTGAACTGCTGATTTTGTGCCTCAAATAACTTTGTGAGTTATTTATAATGCTTGTAATTAGCTAGATTAGAAATACAATGAATCAGTCAAAACATGTCAGCTACTGATACTTTTTTCAGGAAGGAAGATTCTTTAAACTCAGACCTATTTCCTCTCCCATCCCCAGATGCCTCTGAACTTAGATTCATGCAAGATAATGATTTAATTATATCTTATATTTCTAAAGAGACTTACAATTCCTTGTTCCTTTAAGTTGTTCCTGTTAAAAATGTTGTTCAACATCTAAATGCAATTCCTCTGACTTTCCAATTTTTTTTTGAAGTTATTGCATGAGTTAAGTGATTTAAAACTCAATATTAGTTTTCTTTTTTTTTTCAAACCCAAACCATCAATATTCAGTGATATACAGTAGTTATACATAAAGGGGGCAGATAGTTTTGTTCATGTCTCCAAATGACTATTAATATGTTAATATTTGATACTCTAGCATTTTTTGTCTTGCGAAAGAGTCACCTACATGATTATGTTATTCTTACTCTTATTATTTTAAATTCTCGTGAGAGAGTGAAGAATTGCTGCTACTCTTTTAATTTCTGCCGCTCATCTTTCATTTCTCCTCAATTCCCTTAGAACTTCTTGACCTTAACAAACCCAAATGGAAAGCAGCTCATGGCATCTTCCCTTGAGATTTAACTGAAGCTGGGAAACCAGGAAGTCTACTTATCCAGAGAGATTTGAAAAACAGATCTAATAAGCTTTCCTTCTCTTTGTTCACTTCACAACAGAACTGAGTACAGAACCACATATCCATTTAGGAGAATTTCAATTAAAAAAATATAGCTTTTGAGTAAAGCAATTTTGAAAGCAAGCTCTGAGTCTAAAATAAGAATGTTGGGATGCATAAGACATAAGACATGCCAAGGCAATATTCATATTCTGAAAACAATTCTCCTTGAAAAAGAATCAAATTAATTAGATATTTACACAGAAGCTTCCTCAGCATTGCGAGGACACTTAAAGCCTTGTAGAAAATATTATTTATGCTATTTTAAGGATCCAGCTGATGCTATGGTGGAGAACCTCAATCAGAAGAGAACAAAAAAATAATAATTTGGCATATAATATCATCTGAAGTTCCTTAATTACCTGAACATGAGATAACTGGGGACATAGAAGGGTGCCTTAAACAGGACTAGTTCCTTATGGTTTCAGGCACGTTTCCCCCCCCAGTCTTATTTGTGGATGCCAAGAACTTGAAACTATAGGCTCTGTGGCTGAACCACCACTGGTTATGTTAGCCAATATTAGCAGCAGTATTCTCACAAGCCATAACAATTGTGACCATAAACATAAATGACTATCAATCTGCAATGAATAGAGTCCTGTTCTGTAACACATGAAATGACTCAATGTTTAAAGGATAATCAGTTCGGCTGAATATAATGTAGAAAAGTGTACATAGTGTAGGTTAACATTTAATTTTTACAGCATAGCACTGACTAAATAATATTGCATATTTTTGCCAGATTCAGAGCTATGCTCATTTGCTTTCATGTGTTTAGCAAATAGGACAGAAAAGGAAAGGAATTTAACCATTATCTTATTTATCTGACATTGTCATGTATACTTTATCTTTTAATTCCTAGCCATATGCTCTGCTGGAACATCTGTCAATATATGGGCTTTAAAATACATACATGCACAACCTCATGGTTTTTTTTTCTTTTTAGATACCTAGTTTCCAGCAGAATTTCAGATCATCCACAAGCTGTAGATTCTGGTTTGATCACCATATTTTTATTTCGTAACCTGTTTTAATTTTGTTCCAATCGCATTCCAGTATTTATACAATGGTTTACATTTTTGCAATTATAGAAGATTTCAGCTAGTGTTTTATGCATCTTACATTTTCAATTGTCTTCCACTGTTTACCCTATCAACATTACCATCATTGTTATACTATTGTGATCTTATATAGCATAAAGGAAAAAGTCGCAGAACAAAGGACAGCAGAAAGAGTATTCCTTGTGTTATGGACTTAATCTTGAAAATACCGATTGCGATGTCATTTAATAATTCACTACAGTGGGCTACAGAAAAGTAATATGGAATTCTTTACACATTCAGGCACTCTTTATGTGATTAATGACACCAAGCCTGTCTTGTAAAATTTGTAATCTTGTTGCCTGAATCACAAGTTATGTGAACATATGCCGATAAAAGAAGGGCCACTTCCCTTTCCAACTGCATATGGAAGTTATTTCCAGTCTTTTATGAGACAGAAACAGTATATTTGGGAATCACATGTCCAGAAATAATTTCAGGATGATCCAAGAACTGTAAGTGAACAAGCAAGAATTTTTTAATTGTATTGTGATACCAAATCTCCAACTTAGTATCCTATATGGATTTTGTAATCAAAACATTTGTTGAGCCATAATTTAGGGTTTTGCATATGAATAAGGCTTAGAACAATATCTATTGCCAGATTATCCAATGAACCTTTTCCCTACCAAGGTGGCCAAGCACATTAGGGGCACCAATAGTGGCTACAGGGAAGATGCATCTCCTATTGCAGTTTGTTTTCATGAATGATTTTACCTAATGATGAAATGAGGTGGAGAAATTTCCCTTTGTTGTCCCCACTCAGAGAACACCTTTGAATCCTAGATGATCCAAAATTTTGTCACATCTCACATCCCGCAAGAATGATGAGAGCAGGTGAATTGGAAGTAACCTTTCTTGAACCTCGACAAAATAGGAGTCAGAACTAGCTTTTGCTAGATGAACCTGTGTCCTCTTTTTCTCATTGAAGAGATGAATAGAAAACCCAAGAGTGGCTCCAGGGTTTGGGAAGGGGGCTGCTCAGTGTCCCTAAAACCCAGATACACCAGACCTTTAACTGCTCCATAGAATGGAATGGAATGGAATGGAATGGAATGGAATGGAATAGAATAGAATAGAATAGAATAGAATAGAATAGAATAGAATAGAATAGAATAGAATAGAATAGAATAGAATAGAATAGAATAGAATAGAATAGAATAGAATTCTTTATTGGCCAAGTGTGATTGGACACACAAAGAATTTGTCTTTGGTGCATGTGCTCTCGGTGTACATAAAAAGACACGTTACATTCATCAAGAATCATAAGGTACAGCACTTAATGATAATCATATGGTAGGTATCATATCATAAGGATACCAGCAACAAATTTACAGTCCTGCAGTCATAAGTGGGAGGAGATGAGCGATAGGAATGCTGAGAAGACTAAAAGTAATAGTAACACAGGCTTAGTGAACAGTTTGACAGTAGTGAGGGAATTATTTGTTTAGCAGAGTGATGGCATTCAGAAAAAAAGTATCATATAAATATGATTATTTATTTATTTATTTATTTATTTATTTATTTATTTATTTGTCTTGTATGCCACCCACTCCCGGAGGACTCCGGGCGGCTCACAAAAGACAAGGGAAAGGGGGAATGAGACAAAGACAACATATTAAAAACAAAACCAACATTCACAATTTCCGTGGAGGTAGATGTTTCTCAGCTCCCCTCAGCCTGCTGGAATAGCCAGGACTTGGTGGCTTTGCGGAAGGCCGGGAGAGTAGTAAGGGTCCGGATCTCAACAGGGAGCTCATTCCAGAGGGCCGGAGCTGTAACAGAGAAGGCTCTCCCCCGGGGAGTTGCCAGCCGACATTGGCTGGCAGATGGAATCCGGAGGAGACCTAACCTGTGCAATCTAATTGGTCTGAGAGAGGTAATCGGCAGGAGGTGGTCTCTCAGGTACCCAGGTCAGTTATGAGTATAGAAAGCCAAATATTTCTAAACAAAGGTTATACATTCCTGTCATCTAGAAATTTCATCATGTGTTACTGTTTTAATTTTTAATTAGGAATCTGTGGGCTCTACTGGAGAAACCATCATAACTCCACCACAAAATTTATGTTTCCAAAATAATTTTAGCTTCAGAAAGATACACTGGCTTGTAAAATCGGGTTCACTACTCCGAAAAGCCAGGTTCCAATTTGGCATTTAGTTACTTTGACAGACTTCCCACTGACATCCAGAACAGCTTAGCTGAACAAAAGCTGCCAGTTTGAGTCTCCACTTCACCCCTGCAGCTCAGTAGGGAGTATTTTAATTCGGCGTCTCCTTTGCTAATTGAACAAACAGAAACTCATAATGAGGCATAGGCAAGATGAGTGTAGTACACTTACAAGGACACTATTCATTTTTTAAAGAGGACTACATTTTGAAATCCCATTGCCCTGATGTTCTCCACCCCCACTCCGTCCCAATCTACTCAAAACAGTTGGCCTATGTAATTGTTCTCCCATCCCCTTTGGATGCTATTAAATAGGGCATGGCAGCGGGGCTGAACTTTTCCTCCTCTTCAGAATTCCAGAATTATTCTGACTGACACACCGTGTTATGGCACTATATTATCCTCCTTTCTAGTACTAATTTCATGCACCAGAACACAGGGTGAGCCCGGGCTCTGTGGTTGCTCAGTATGGTAGGTCAAGGTGGCAGAATTTAATCTTGCAAAGCTCACCCAATCAAGGCCTACCAGCTGCTGTGTCTAAGTAAATCAGATAACAGTAAGAGATCTAAAGAGGGAAAGAGACAGGAGTGAGTGAGACTGTTCCATCTGCTTAAGCCCACCCCACCAATTCTGAAGTACGTTGATAATGCAACAATATTAAAACATAATTAAAGCCAGTTGATCCTATCATTTTGGGGGTTCTTTTTTCTTATTATGGCTCCCCCCTTTCTTCTCTTCTCTGTGTTTTTTTAAACACACATACACAGATTGCTTGTAAGACATAGTAGGGACTAGAAGGAAGTTCAAATTCAGGTCAGCAGGCATTGTAAGAGAACTAAGACTTCTATATCTTTGGCTTAAATTAGAAGAACATTAAAAATCAATGTACTGCGATGTGAAATCACAGATTGGAGTGTGATACAGAAGCAATAAGTAGAGAAAAGCACTGGATGATGTTTCTCATAGCTTGGGGGATTTCTGAAAACAGAAGTTAGAAGGACAGCTTGCTTGTTTTTTTAATTTTTAAAAAGATATCATTTAGAGGTTGCACTACATGATTATAAAATGTTGCACTTTGCATTATACATTCAAAATGTATGTGAAGTTTAGCATTTTTACTCCTTTTAAGAATGACCAACTTGCTAATTTGGTTGCTATAAAAGAGTATTAGAAAGTGATACACCTGAGTTTAGTATTTCTGCTTTCTAAGATTTAGGAACAAAACTAAAAATTATTTAACCATATTACATACACTGGGCTGGGACCATTTATAAAGCTGAAATGTTCAAAGAAATCTATGTCTTTCACGCTATAATTAAAGTGTTAGCATCATTAATTAATGTACTATTTCAAAATGCATCAGATATTTCTTTACATCAAAAGACAAGATATCTACTTAATCAGAGAACAACTAATGCAAAGTCATAAACACTATAAATGGCCAGTGGTAATAAAATCTCAACATTTTTAAAAAAATCTAACCACATTGCCGAAGAATGTCAGAAAGTCAGTATGATATAGCAAGAGACTGTTGAAAATTTTCAAAGTTACATAGAGGAGAATTTTAAAAAAGAAAAAAAAACTTCTAGTAAGTTAATTTAAAAGAATGTGTTCTGGATTGTTTTATCAAGAAGGCTGACATTTTGGAGGTATAACCCTGCCACATTAGGAAAAAAAAATGCTAGCTATAAAAATGGCATTTAATGCTGTTCATATTTGTCACGAGCAAGCTAATGATGAGAAATTTAAGAACATAGCTGACAGTCTGCCCTTCAGTCATACAGTGAATGCCAACTATATATTCCCAGTAACAATAGCACACCAAATCCTTCCAGAGTAATTTATTCCAATTCTTAATGTCAGGCATTAAAGTTTCTAAGGCTGCAGAGTTACATCCACTTACCTAGGAATAAGCTAGATTGAATTCAGAGGGCTTTTCTTTTGAGAAAGCAAGTCTAGAATTCAGGTAAAAGAAGCATTATGATTATAGCATGTTAGTGTAAAATTACATTTCCCCAGAAATTGGCACTGTGAGGGATAAATCTACCCTTCCATTCCTCTAGAAAGCCTCTTAAACTATACATAAAATAATGCTCTACCTATCTACTATCTATTTTTCTATCTGTTATGTTTGAATGGAAAAGATGCTAAAATGAACCTGTCTGCCTTTTCTCACCTGAAATGAGACTTTAGATACAACATTGCAAAAGCTAATTTTTTTCATGCGTGAATGATAGTATCACATTTATCTCTTTGTACATCATTTGGGAGAGTTAAGTCTGTCAGAGCACAAATGTCACATTGTCCCACCTTATATAGGATGTTTCTTATCAAATGCCACCAAAACTGTTATCTGAAAGGGTTTATTGAGCAATCAGTAATTATTCATTATTGACTTAGTTATTAGGCACGATATTTTCCTGGGAAGCAGATTACAACATCTTGTGCAGTTTTCCAGGTTCTTCTTATCATTTGTTCCAAATGACAGGAAAAAAGAGCTATTAAGGAAACAACATCAAATAGTTTCTGAGTGGTTGTTTTAGAAGCTGTTTATTTAAAAGTACTTCTAGTATCCAATTTGTCTTCCATGACATAGACTGCATTCTTTTAATACTGCTTGATGGGGGAGGGGGACCTTTTTCCTGCATGTGGGAAAAAAGTATAGTTTCATGTTATTAAATAACTTTAATATCGTAAACAATTTAGATGAGAGAATAGAAGGAAAACTCATCAAATTTGCAGATGACACCAAGCTAGCAGGAATAGCCCCATAAGATAAGCTCAAAATGCAGATGGATTTCAATAGGCTTGAACACTGGGTCCTATCTAACAAAATGTAATTAAATGAAGAAAAAGGTTAGGCTTTACACTTAGGCCAGGAAAACCAAATGTACAGGCACAGACTAGGTGAAACTTGACTCAACAGCAGTAACTGCAAGACATATTGTGGAGTCCTATTTGACTTAAATCACTTAAATAGGAGACAGCAATTTTCTGCAGCTGTCAAAAATGCCCATACGATCTTAGGTTACCATCTTAACAGAGGGCTAGAATCGAGATCACGAGAAGTGAAACTACTGCTTTAAAATGCCTTGGTAAGATCACACTTGGAATACTGTATCCATTTTTGATCATGTCAAAGAAAGGATGTTGAGACTCTAGAAAGAGTACAAAAAAGAGTGAAAAGTTGATTGGGGGGCTGAAGGTTAAAACATATGAAGAATTTGCAGGAATTGGGTATGTATGGTACAGTGAAAAAAGAAGAACTAGGAGACATATGATTATGATAACAGTGTTCCAATATTTGAGGGGCTGCCACAAAAAAAGATGGAGTCAATCAATTGTTCAAAGCTCCAGAAGGCAAGGCAAGAAGATGAATGGAAACTGAACTAAGAGAGAAATAACATAGAACTAAGGAGAAACTTCCTGACAGTAAGAAGAATGAACCAGTGGAGCACTGAACAATCATTTGTCGAAAATGATATAGAATATCCTGCTTCAGTCGGGGATTGGACTAGAATACCTACAAGGTCCCTTCCAGTTCTACTATTCAGTTATTCATTTGGAGGGTGAATTATGGCAGCTTATGATAAACTTATTCATAAAAAAACTTAAAAAGATGAATGTATACTAATACCAGCACCAAACCAAAATAGATAGCAAAGGTGAAAAGCAGGAAAAGGGAAATAATCCTTCCACGTAGTCTTCCCCTACAAACTTTTCTTCCATCCCTTCCACCCATACCATATTGTTGAGCAACCTAGATTCAAACACTGCTTCATTTTTAAGTTATTTATTACTGCTTATCAGTTATATCCTCCTTTTAAATAAAATAAAAGAAGACAGACTTCAGCATGCAGCTAGTCCCAACCTGTAATAAAATTCAAATCAATATGTTAAAAAGACAGGTACATGGGCTCTTTCATTTGATTCAACAGTGACCCCAGGAATGTCTCAAAAATTGCTTGGCAGTAGTACAAAGTAGGTGCACCTGCAAATAACAGAAGTTTAATTTGTTCAAAACCAATACTGGGCAAAGAAAAAAAGAAACCTCTGGCAGAAAAAAAGTGAAATTATGTATGAATTGTACCATCAATTTTCTTGACTGTGAGTCAAAAAGAGAAAACCTTTCTCCTCACCATAAGATGCAAACAGAAAGGAGAAGAAAATAGGAGGAAACTCCAAGGTGTGTTTCTGGAGGTAACAGAGCACAGAGCTGGCATAAAAACAAAATATGATCTCTGGATAGCAGAATCTGGAAGATATTAGGATGTTTAATACTGACAGGGAACCAGAAATACAAACAGTGAAGAAAGACAGTGAGTTGCAGAATGAATTCTTGACTCCGTTGTTTGTTGGAGTCTTGTGAGGACAAACATTATTCTATAATAGGATCTTTTGCAGCCATCAAGAGTCAGCAATCTAAGAGTGCTTCTCTTCACAGCAAGGTTGGCTTATCTCTATTTTGAACTGAGTGAAATAATACTTGAGTCCATCAATCAATCAGAATACATCTGGAAGGGACCTTGGAGGTCATCTAGTCCAATCCCCTGCTCAAGCAGGAGGCCATATGCAATTTGAGACAAATGGCTGTCTAGTCTTTTCTTTAAAACCTCCAGTGATTAAGCACCCACAACTTCTGAAGGCAAGCTGTTCCACTGATTAATTGTTCTCACAGTTAGGAAATTTATCCTCAGTTCTAGGTCATTTCTCTCTTTGATTAGTCAAGTTTTGCCTAATTTGTACTTTTATCTCATGCCAGTTAAAACACAGAATCTATCAATAAATAAATGCAGACTCCCTGATTGAATAGTTATGTAAGATCATTTCACTGGGTAGAAGAAAAACTTTTTTTTCTACTGGGTTGGAGAATACTAGTTCTTACAAATATACATTTTTAGTTTCAGTTAATTTTCCAATAACTTAAATAAATGGAAATTCCTCGTGTACATGAAGGCAAACATAGATCATAGAATAATAAGAGTTGAAAGTTGAAATCCTGATTTCAACAAAGGCAGAGAAGCTCATTTTGACTTCATGAAAAAATAAATGTCTTCCTTTTGTGGATTTCAATTTTGTTTTAATTATTAACCATTCTAATTATTACTAAATCTTCCAATGGTTTGAATTGTGCATGATGGATTCTAGGGTTCACCGACAAATGCGTGCACGACAAAAGCGCACTGACAAAACCGCAGCAAGAAAGCCGCGATGTCAAAATCGCGCCCACAACAGCATGCCAACAGCGCACTGACAAAGCGCACCTTCAACAAACAATGCAAAAACAACATAATAACCCTAACCCTAACCCTAACCCTAAATCTAATCCTAAACCTTACCCTGAAGCTAACCCTAACCCTAACCCTAATGCTTACCTTAACCCTAATCGTGCTATTATGGGCGTGGTTTTGTCGGCAAGCTATTGTGGGTGTGATTTCGATGTTGCAGCTTTCTTGCTGCGGTTTTGTCGATGCGCTTTTGATGTGCGTGCATTTATCGGGTCGCGGGATTCTAGAAATCCCTCTCCAGCTCTCCAAAAGTTTGATTTAGTTTGCACTGGCTTTCTTTATGACAGCACTGATGGAGGAGAAATAAATGTGGGTGAGATCATGGCAAGTAGCTCAGAATGAACTTGATGGATTTCTGGTGCCAACAAGAACATATATTCCCATTTTCCTTATTGTTTTCCTTTAGTTTATTGAGAGCTTAGTCCCATTCCACAAACCTAGATATAATTCATTTAATTGTATTCTACAGTCAATGACCAAAACCATCATACCTAAAAACAGTGGGGGGAAAGGTAGATCACCAATGATTATAGCCATGCATAGAGAGATATCGAAGTTACCCAAATTGATAAGCAATTGAAAATCCCTTTGGTTCAACTCATACCAAGCTCTTTCTGGTGACAACCCTACTCCCTCCCTGAAGGCTTTAACCAACCAGAAGGGACATAAAACTGAGACATAGGTGGTTATGCTAATAGTCCCAAGAATTCTGTCCACTCTTTGAATCCTGATATCTCTTTGCTGTTGATTCTGTAGCATTGAAATTGGAAAGATATGTCCAAACTTTTAAAGACATTTACCTTTAAATATTGGGCCAATTCTATGAACATTAATACTAAATCAACATTAAATAATAGTCTTTATTGTAACTGTATAATCCAATCCACCTAAAAAAGCAACTGGCTTGAATGCTATCATGTTCCAATGATCATCAAACAAGATATCCACATCAGGGACGTGCAGTCACTAGAGGCAAGGGAGGCGGAGCCTCCCCAGTCTCCTGAGAGAAAGGAAAGAGTTTAACAATTTTTTTTTTAATGAATTAAAGCCAGGATAGTTGCTACCAGATTTCAAGTCACAGTGGCTTGGTGTCTGCTCTCAGTGTTAACTAGGAGGAGGCGAGAGAATTCGGAGCCTCTTCTGCTTAAGGAATTTTTCGCCTTTTAAAAGTTAAGGCGGAGTTAAAAAGCAAAAGATTTAATATGCAAAAGAGGCACTGATTCTCCCGCCTCCTGATCTGGGAGCAGCGAATCATGTCTTGCACTTGAGCGACTGCGCAAGTGCAAGGGTGATTCTGGAGAGGTTTTTCTTTGACCACTAGCCGCCATTTCTTCAGCAGCCAGCCCAGCACCGAGCGGGGAGGACGAGGAGGAGGAGGAGGAGGAGGAGAAGAGCGGTGAGCCCTTGTCGGGTGGGGGTGGCTGGCTGGCTGGCTGGGAGAAGAGTGGTGAGTCCCTCCCCAGCCAGCCAGCACTCACCCCCACCCAACCTGCTCCCTGCTTGGCCGGCCGGCTGGCCAGCACAAAGACTCACCGCTCTTCTCCTCCCAGCCAGCCAGCCACCCACCCCCACCCGACCTGCTCCCTGCCTGGCCAGCCAGCCGGCACAAAGAGAAACCGCTCTTCTCCTCCCAGCCAGCCAGCCACCCGACCTGCTCCCAAGAATGTCAGCAGGGACGGAGGAGGCGGGGGGCAAGGCGGCAGAGCGCGGCAGCGGTGAGAAGCAACGTCCCCGCCGCTGTCGTTGCTTCTCGCCGCTGCCGTGCTCTGCCGCCTCGCCCCCCGCCTCCTCCGTCCCCGCTGACATTCTTGGGAGCAGGTCGGGTGGCTGGCTGGCTGGGAGGAGAAGAGCAGTTTGTCTTTGTGCCGGCTGGCCGGCCAGGCAGGGAGCAGGTTGGGTGGGGGTGGGTGGCTGGCTGGCTGGGGAGGGACTCACCGCTCTTGCCTCACCAACGGTATCCTTCACCGCACGTCACTGATCCACATACAGTTGGGACATGTGCATTATAGCCATAGCACTAGCAGTTAGACTTATATACCACTTCATAGGGCTTTCAGCCCTCTCTAAGTGGTTTACAGAGTCCGCATATCGCCCCCACAGTCTGGGTCCTCATTTCACCCACCTTGGAAGGATGGAAGGGTGAGTCAACCCTGAGCCGGTGAGATTTGAACCGCCGAACTGCAGATAACAGTCAGCCGAAGTGGCTGCAGTACAGCACTCTAACCACTGCGCCACTTCGGCTCATTGTCTTGACTTACTTGACTTAAGTCTTTAGCGTCGGTACGGCATCGCCAATCCCTTCGCTGTAGAGTCGCATGCATCCCGAATCAACGGGATCCATGATTCTAGGCTGAGTACTACTTGAGCTCGCCAGGCCCAAGAGTCGACAGAGCCCCTTCTGTTGGAAAACGGTGGGCACCTCGAGAAGGCAGGGGTTGTCTTGATAATGAGAGGCTATATTTTGCGCGTCAATTATCCTTGCCCACCGCTCATTGTCTGGATAGAGTTCCAGAATTTCGATGGTAATTTGTAAAAATAAAAATCCAGACAAATTTGACTGGCATCCTAACTATTAATTCTGCCTAATAGTTCTTCAAGTTGCAAAACATGTATCTTATAGGAACAACCCCCCACACCTGAATTATATGAATAATACCTTGACTGACAAGAAGACATAAGAATTTTATAGAAATTTCAGATATGACAAATTTGACAGCATAAAATTCAGGGCTAGATAGGAGAAGGAATCCATCAGACCAGGGGTAAAATCAACCTACCTTTGCTACCGGTTTGCAAATATGAGCACACACACTCGCGTCACTCACACACACACAACACACCACCTCTGCACATGCGCAGGACCTTCCACACATGCGTAGGGCATCAAAAATGGGACATGATGACATCAGCGGAGCCTCCTGCTGCCACCACTTCTGGTTCACCTTAACCGGATAGAACCAGCTGAATTTCACCATTGCATCAGACCGATAACTATAAGCAGATATCCTCAAAAAAAGTAACTATCCTGAACTCGGTTACACATCTACACACATACTGTACATATACAGATAGACGCAAAGAGACCTATTGATCATGAGGTAGCCTACATATATTGCAACAAGTACATTTTTTTATCTTTAAGAGCATAATTATCTACTATCTGTAATTTTTTATGGCAATAGTGTACTCTATACTAGTACAATAAACAAATAAATTTGATGCAATGATAAAAAAAGTATCAGCATGGCATTTGATTCATTAGCCAATACATTACTAAAGTTCTAGTAAGATTATAATGCTGAATAGTTTCTAATAGATCTGCAATGAAGGAGAGACAAAAATTTCTGCTTTTTATCATGCCACAGGCACTATGCCAAGGACTAGTGTTGCCCTTAATTACAACCCAAAAGATATGTTAAGGATTATGATTGCAGCCTTAGAAAATAGAGACAAAGAATTAGAGGGAACCAAACCAATAAGATATCCAGGATGTTTTGGATTGATTTCGCCCCAGGGATCATCTGATTGCACCACTGACAACACACTGCATCTCATTGTATCCATAGCAATGCCTATATTGGAACAAAGGGGAAAACACTATTTTTACACTGGTAAAGCTGAGGATGATTAAGGGTATCTCAGGTGTGACTTGGGAATCAAATAAAGGCAACCTCTTGAGAACACAACAGATAAAAGAGGTTGTCAGGCCATGTTTCTGCCACAGTTACGTACATGCAAGTAGGGAAAGATTATAAATCAATGAGAGAAACCAAGATTAGAAACTGAACACCTCTGTGTCACACTGTGCTTTAATCTTATAGCACAGAAGTGCAACCTTGGGTCTCTTTATAACAAGGCAGAGAACAAACTGATACAACACTGGTCATTCTTTTCTATTGATGCAACTGTTGTCACCTCATCAAATGTCTCATTTGACTCTAATTTATTCAGCTTAATAAACTCAATGATCCTTCACAAAGTGATTGTCTAAGTTTAGCACTCACAATGAAAGGCAATTTCCTCATTTGGGTGAGGCTGTGGCTTCTGTATATTGTTTTGCCTTCATTGTAATTGAAGGGCTTCCTCCTTCGTCTTTCTCTGAAGAAAGAACAAAATATTTTCTTGTAAATTTGTCCTCTCTATCCTTTAAGCTAAAACAATGAGCCGGCATCTATATCTAGGTTTATAGCATAAATATCTCTCACTGAAGCAGACTATTAGTCACTCTTGCAACTTTTTTGCTATTTGTTTAGCACTTAATATTGAGTTTACAAAGAGCCAAGAGTATAAAAAGCTCTGCTGAATGAAATGAAGACTATTTTATTTTATGTATTTACAGGACTTACATGGCTATCTATTTCATATAATGATTCTGGTGGCTCACAAGAATCCATAAAACACAGCTAAAAATAAAAGTACCCTCCCCCCTCCCAACTGGTCAATCTGCCATTCCAACCCATCTCTTGGTGGAAAATCCAGGTCTTCACAGATCTTTGGAAGGCTAAACAAGGATTGGGGGAGACCTTCAGATTTCAATGGGAGGCTGTTCCAGAAAGGTTGGGTGGCTACCAAAAAGGCACATCTTTGAGATGCTATCATTCCCATTTAAGAAAGAGGACCATGGATGGCGCCAACCTTATCTAAACTGGTAGGATTTCAAAATAGCCTCACCCAAATGTAGTTCAAATGTAACCTGGTCCTGTGCCTTGTATGGCTTTACATGTGATAACCAGCACTTCAAATTGCACAGTTTCTTCTTAGCTGCATATTTCAGCAAACAGTTCTAATTTAAATTCTCTTATTTGGCAACTCAAGAGTTTGTCTTTCTCATTCCTTTAATCTATTATACTTTCAATTCATCTTGAGACCTATTATGAACACTATAGACAAATAGGAAGAGCACTGACCTCTAGAGTCAAGTGAAAGAGCGAACCTTTACCTTTATAGACAATAGATGGTATAGACCAATAGGTAGATAGATAATAGATAACTGGGTAAGTAGGTAGATAAGTAGAAAGATAAAAATCAGATACCATCTTTGTGCATATCATCCAGACAAAAAAAAGATCTCAAACAAATATTCTAGCTCTTTGGGAAATTATGATTGGGTAATTGTACACTACTAGTTAAAATGCAGATTTTCATTTTACATAAAGTAGCTTCTGTGGAGCTACATGATCTAATCATGGTAGAGCTCAAACACAACTTCATATGCACTTAAACTCCCAGCTTCTTATCGTTTCATCAGAGATGAATGAAATGCATTATTCAGAACTTGAATAGTGCCAATATTCTTATGCAATTTCCCATGTATGGGGTCTCTTATCTTCCATTTTAAGGACTAATTAGAGCAACTAAGATTCTTATGAACACTTCTTTATGGAATAACCATCTCATTTTAAAACAGATAGGCTGGATCAAAGTGAACACAGACATTCCCATCCATATTCTTTAAACAGCATAGTCAGGTGATTCAAAGGAGGAGCTACAAAGTTTGGGGCTGACATTCTTGCTCACCAGTGGTGGGAATAAAAAAATACTACTGGTTTTGTGGGTATGGCTTTGTGGACATGGTGTGGCTTGGTGGGTGTGGCAGGGGAAGGATACTATAAAATTTCCATTCCCACTCCATTCCAGAGGAAGGTTACTGCAAAATCCCCATTCCCGAGCTGGGACTTGGGAGGCAGAGAATAGATGGGGACTGGGCCAGTCAGAGGTAGTATTTACCGGTTCTCCGAACTACTCAAAATTTCTGCTACTGGTTCTCCAGAACTGCTCATAACCTACTGAATACCATCTCTGTTGCTCACTGTGAAGGTTGAGAATGTCACATTCTTTATTTGTTTACTGAGTTCCAGCAATTATGTTCTACTATATTTAAAAATCAGATGTTTCATTATAAAACCATAAATGTAGTAGAAGACAGTATCCTCTTATGAACTATAAGAAGAAGAAGAAAAAATCAAGTTAAAATAAAGGGAACAACCACATTACAGAATGTTAGTCTGCAAAAGTTTGCTAGACTAGATGAATCTTAACAACTTTCCTGAAGATGAGCAACTGCGATCATCTGGATTTTAAGATGGAACATGTTTCAAAGTGTTGGGATGTCAACAGAGAGATTTTGCTTCCAGGCACCCAACTCCTTCACCTGCTAGGCTAACAAGACTAATAATGTTCACTCTTGGACATTATGGGCAGAATGAATATGAACGAAGATGGTTTCATTACAGGTCAGATTTTGCATTATGCAAACACGAACAGCATGCAAAGACAAAAAGAGATCATTCTTTCCATGCACACTAGTTAAAGATGGTTAGGGTCCTTAAAAGAGCAACAGATATTTAAGATAAATATCAAGGTTACCTCATGAACCTTGACAGAATGGTGGAAAAGTCAGTATGCCAAGACTAGGTAACCCTAGTCTTGGCTTGACAATGTATATAAGCCATGATTGTAACAAATGTATCTGTTACTTTAAATGTAAGAGAGAGGTAATTGGATGCTATTGCTTTAGGCAGCCATATAAGGAAGTAGGAACTAGTATGGGGTTCTCCCTGATGCTCCCTGATGCTCCTGATGTTTCCTGAGTTTTACTGATTCTACTGGTTCTACTGTTGTTCCTGATAGTTACTGACTGTTACTGTATGAGCTTAGTATTTGGAGAAAAGACTGTGTATTGGATGGTGGCTGTATGTTAGTTACCTGTCTACATGGTGAATTGTGAGTTGAGCAACTGTAACTTCAACATATTGTAAATAGCCTGTTTATATACTACAAGACTGCTTATAGTCTGATTTTGAAGACTATTCTATTTTCGTTACACAAGTAAATATATTCTTTGTGTTGACTATTGAGTGACTATTCAGCGACTTATTTGTTACTAACTTCTGCTGCACAACTCTAGTCTCCTAACAGGGATAGACTTAACACTATGCATAAAAGTAGTTCTACTGACATCCAAGTCATCTTTGGCCAGCCTTTCAGATGATGGATACAAATATATTCTTTCCAAACAAAGGCATCTGAGGCAATTAGAGGATCTTATCACCAACGAGATCTCTTCAGCAGCAATTGTAATAAGCTCAATTGTGCTATTTTTCCCCAGGCAAAATTAGAAATTCTGTAATATATGCTGAAACACCAAAAACTTCCCTATCCCCAACAGTGAATACATTATGTAAAGCAATGAGCCACGTCCTGCATTGTCCTCCCTGCAAAGCTATAAAATTTTGTCAGCAGAGAACATAACATTTAGCATCTATTTTTACAATAACTTCAGTGACTCTTGTGAATTTTAGATGTTATTATGTTCAATAATAGTTTTTTGTTTTATATTCTACATAAACAAGTAATCCTTATTGCCCATCTCTCTACTCCCTCTTCCTCTCATCTTATTATAGAATTCATGTCAAAGAAAATAAATGTAATAAAACATTCCTACTACAGAGCTAAAATTCACACATTTGGTACCCTCTCTGGTGCCTTGCAAAAGGCTGTGTGCAATAAAGATAATCCGTTCAGATTTTTTTTAATGTAATCATTTATTATATGTTGTTTAGCACTGTACTCTGATTAAGATAAGTCGTTCCTCCCCATCGAGTTACAATCTAAAAGACAATACAAAATGAATATAAGGTGGGAGAGGAAAATCAGTAAACTGCAACCTTTAGCATAGAATAATATTTCCAAGGATATTCATCTACCAGTGGAATGATGAAATGAATTCCCTTTCCTCTTCAGCCCTCACAGATTGGAATGCATTCTTGATGTGATTTGGAGGAATGATGTGCATGCTTTGTGTATCACTGAGATAGTCTATAATCTTTGTTCAGGTTTTTTTTAACATATAGTAGGTCAATTGTCACTAGCATTGCAATAATGGTGACCCAAGTGAAGCTGCCACTTCCCTCTTATAGTGCCTGGAAGTTGTTGGGATCCAGATGGGGGACAATAGACTTCAACTGAATGTGGCAAGACTGAGTGGCCTTCAGTGCATGGAACCTCAGGATCTGAGTTTTTGTCATCCTTAGTTCTGGCCAGGATTGAACTACCCTGTTCAGACCCAATTCACAATCTAGAGGTTCTCCTGGATTTGTGTCTTCTGCTTGAAAAGCAGGTGATGGGTTGTTAGAATATTCATGACTGGGAGAGACATGGTTACAAGGTCAGCCTTGGCATAGCAATTAAGTCAGCCAATGGGAGCTTAAACAGATCTGAGTCTGTGCTGAGAATCAAAACTGAAACTACTCTGTCTGCTCTGAACTCTGAAATGAAACTAACTGTTCTCTCCTGCTTGTGTTCTGCTTGTAACTTCTACCACATTGAAAGACTCTACTGTTATTATGTATATAAAGTTAATGAATCCAGCTGAATCAGTTGTCTGTGTGTGCTTTCTGGCTTTGATTTTTCTGCAACAAACTCTGACATGGGTATGACTAGGAGATCTTTTGTACAGCTCTGCCTTTGTGCACCAACTGCAACTTTTCTTGTATTGTGATTCCCTCACTCAGTTACTCAAGCCCTTGTCATCGTTCATCTTGACTTCTACTATGTGCTGAAATCTTGAAATCCATTCAGAAGCTTCAACTGGAGCAAAGTGCAGCAGCAAGAGTCCTATTAAACCTCTGTTCCATGAACTTTACTGGCAACTAGTTTGCTTCTGAGTACAGTTCAAGGTGTTGGTTATGAACTTCAAAACTCTTAATGGCATAGGTCCAGGCTACCTGATGAACCATATCAATCCACTAGGACTAGCCCAGAGGTGGTCTTCAGCTGGTTAGGACCAGTTCAAGTGAACTGGTAGCTGCGATGATCAGTTGGACCCACCCACCCGCCACACTGTATCCTGTCCTTTATTTCCTGCTTTCTAGCTCCTCTCAATTGTGCGGCACTGCTGATTTCCCCCCCCCCCACTGTTCTACTTACTGTGGCTGACTTGGAAGGTAAGCAGCTGAGCTTCTAAATGCTCCATTTTCAGCACTGTGCGCAAGGACTTTAGGTGCATATGTGTGGAAAGCGCGAGCTCACAGAACTGGTTGTTAAACCAGCAGCATCCTGCCACCGGACTAGCCCATCCTAGTGATGCTTGCAGAAAGGATCTACTTTGGATCCCATCAGTAAAAGAATTATAACTATCAGGAAGAAGAAGAGTCTTCTCTGTTGTATCATGCACCCTTTTGAACATCTGAAAATCTGCCCTTACCCTCCTGTCCTTCTAAAAGAGCCTGAGAACCTGGTTCTACCGGTTGGCCTGGGGACCAGATAAGGGAGTTCCACCCTAGAGATGCCTGCTGGGTTGATGGCAGACTACACACACACACACACACACACACACACACACACACAAACACACACACATCTCTGCACCGGACCATGTTTTTGGTTACAACATTGTTTATTTTCATTGTGTGAAAATTGTGTAATCTCACCACAACCCACATCTGAATGAGCCTTCAGTCATTCTTAGTTCTGTTTTAAAATAGGGCTTTTCCCCCTTACACATAAGTGAGCCCTGGCTCTTTTAGGTATATAAAATATAGTGTGTTCTGCTCATCATCATGTTTGTGTCTATTATGGATGGGATCAGCATGGTGTCCGTGGGTTGTTTCAGGCAATTATCCACGCCATTCATCCATTCCCTAAAAGACCTTTGCAGTTCCATCCAATACTGCAATGTGTTCTAAATTCCATTCAACATCAGCTGGCTGGAATTGGAAGGGTGTTAGATTGGTGCAGGATGAAACCCAGCTCTCTGTGCCATTTCTTTGTGCAGCTACCCATATTGCCAGTTAGTTTATATCCAGCCAAGAATTAGTCTAACCATTTATCAAGACTCATTCTCCTGCACAAGCCCTATTTCAGGGGAGGAAAACAAAGCTGCAGGAATCCACCAATCCTCTTCCTCAACATGCTCTACAAACTAAATTAAGACTAAGACTCACAACCACGTGGCAAGCCACACTAGAGGCACCTTATTTAGTGATTCTTCTATTGCCTGCACAATCTGAGATCAGAAACAACCTCGGCCTGGATGTTGTATGGATGTTTATGAACTAATTAAGTCCTGGATAATTTCTGCTTCAGAGGAAACTTTGCAAAGACAGTTTGGTGACTTGCTATTATCTACATTTTAGAGAAGTCTTAGTTACTCCACCCATATACTGCATGGTTGGTTAGATTCTTTCATTCTTTCATTCCCCATCCCTCCTTCAAAAAAATCAATTGCAGTAATGAAGAATGAGACCAAGGATAGGTGTTGGTAGGCTCTGTGCCATTGGTGAGCTGAAGAAAGTGTGATAACACAACACTGTTCCTGAGAATTTGGAAAGTAAGGTGGATAGCTGTGAAGAAAATGAAAATCTCTCAGGATTCCTCTCTGGGGAGAGGGAATCTCATCCTTTTTTTCTGCCATTGTCATGAAAATAGGAAAGTAGAAAACCCCACTATATGATAAATTCCAACTGATAATTTCTGGATCAAAGCCAGAATAAACTCATGAGCAAATTATAAATTCATGAAGAAATTTTTCAGTGCTGACTGGGGAATTCTGGGAGTTGAAGACCACACATCTTAAAGTTGCCAAAGTCTAAGTTGCCATTGATGTAGAGAGAAGAAATCTGTCATCTGGAAATATACATATTTTTTAAAAAGCCCCTTGATGGCGATTGAGTATACCCATAATCACCAACATATTAAGTTGTACTTGAATATTAATAAATGGGACATGGTGTGTGGGTGGAGGGGAATGTAGAATATGGAATGTCTTTTTTGAATTTCTTTCAAGGTTCTTTCTACGTGCCCTGAGCTTCAATTGCTGTGTGTGCGGTCTGTGCATTACAGATGATGAAGTCCAACGCACTTTGCAAAAGCCTGACTTACCTTAACTCCTCTGGCAGAAATGAAGTTTGGGATACACTTGCTAATGTATCATTCTGCAGCACATTAAAAAAAGGAAAATAAAATTATCAACAACGTACTTTAATTGTATTTACTTTTCCGCACAGAAGTTACAAAAGATATTCTCTGTCTATTCACTGGTAAATAAAAACCAACCCTTTTGTTTCTGTAAGAAAAGGTAAAGAGAAAGGATCAGCAGGATTTGCCTTACCATAGCAACTTAAATCATGGAAGAATACTTGTTTCCAGCCCTGGAAATTATACATTATCCACATATCAGATAAACTTGGCATTTCCTTTCTCACTAGAAGCTTTCCTACACATTCTTTGTTTGGGTTGGCTTTATGTGCTATTTATAGGTATAACATTTGTTTAACACATTCAACTTATCATCAACAAGTAAGAGAAAGGGGTGAAATTTAGAATTTATTTTTAAAACCTCATTCATTTTTTTCAAGGCGAGATAAAATTAATGCGGATCACTGTTGGTTAAGCGATAACATTCTATGAACTTTACTCTCTTACAAATAAACTTTTATTTACATGAAACTGGAATGTAATGATAGAAATCCAATTCTTATTTTACGTTAAAGAAGTGTATGTATGTATGTATACATGCACATCATGTGTACATAATAAAACTATTTGTCTATCACTGTTGAAACTCTTGGTCCTTACACTGGCGTGTAAATGAGGATTTCATGGCCACCAGAAAGTGGACATTAGTCTGATTAATAGGTTCCCAATTCTTGCATCTGAATCAATTGGTGTAGTAATTAAGGCATCATGATTGAAACCAGGAGACCATGAATTCTAGTCCCATTTTGGGCATAAAGTCAATTAGGTGACCTTGGGTCAATCACTTTCTCTCAGCCCTAAGAAGAATGTAATGGCAAACCACTTCTGAAAAACCTTGCCAAGAAAACTGCAGGGACCTGTTTAGGTAATTGGACATGACTGTATGGGGAAAAAAGAAAAAAGTACTTGCATGCCTAAACTCAGAGAGCCTATGAAATCAAAAGCTTTCAAGATTAATCCTCCATAACAAAGAAATATTTATAATCTCCACTTTTGCCAGATGACCATCCCTCTGTAGATGAATCAAAATAAAACCATTTGAGACAATTTTACAATGAAAAATCTCAATGTTGCCTACTCATATACTGTAAATTAAAGTTCTCCAAATAAACACTGCATACTGTATTTCAGTCAGAGACTTATGAGCATAATCTATTCCATTAAAAAAAAGAGATTGGGGTAATGGGTCAACCTGCTCCATCTTCCCACCCCAAACCAGGGTTGCATCTGCTGTTGAAACTGGCAAAGAGCACTTCCACAGTCATTGTTTCATTTCCCAATCCTTCTAAAGTAGCTTAAATTCCTATAGCAATACTAAAACAGTGTTTCATGTCGGTCTTTATAAATGAATTCTTTTTTATAAGGTTCTAAGGAACTTTTAATTCAAATTGTGATCTTGTCAGATAGAAATACTTGATTTGAAATTATTGTCCCTAATACCAATTAAGGATATATTCCAAGTTTATCTAGAAAACAAATTTATGGTATTAAAACCATAATCTGTTAGCAGTGGTGATAATTTCAGACCACCTTGGCCTCAATAAGCCTTAACCAAGCTGTTAATGGTGTTCTCTAAGGCAGATCCCATAACAGAGAAACTTCTGTTGATTTCTGCTAAATGTAAGTGCTTCGTAGAAGAAATCTACATCCTGTCAAATATGGTGGCAGAAAGAGTCAAAAACAAGCAATCCTGCAAATATCTTGGCTCTGTGCCATGTAGAGCTTTATAGGAAATGACCAACACCTTGATTTGCATCCAGAAGCATAAGAAACCCAGTGTTGCTTGCATGGCAGAGGTGTTACACAAACATATTGCAGATGTGAAATTGCCTACATGGTCAAATTCTGGACCAGTGGCATATTCCACATGATCTTCAACAGCATCCCCATGTATAGTGTATTCCTGTAATCCAAACTAGACATAACTAAGGTATAACTGTTTGTAAGCTTCTTGATCAGAAATAGGTCCGATTGGTGCACAAGGTGGATTTATGCAAAGGGCCTCCTTTTTAGAGAAAGCAGCAACCATTCTCCAAATTGGCTTCCCAAATAACAAACAAATCTATCTGGGTAAAAAAAATGTATCTAACATATGCTAAGCCTATCTCTGTTAAATTAAGCATTTATTTATTCTTTCTGGGACATAAAATTTTAAGAAAGCAAAGCACCCTTTTTCCCCCTATCATTGCCATCCTTATATTACTCCTTTCAAAATGTAAGAGGAAAATATTTTTTTAAAAAAACCCACACTAGTTCCTTTCAGGGGTAAAATCTGTATAGCTTTCTATTTCTGCTACACTGTAAATTACATAGTCTCGATGCTGCTAAAGATATTTGAGTCAATTCTAAATGAATGAAATGAATGGAACATCTGCTGGAGTAACTTACCTGGTTTGTCAAAAAACATACATTTGCTAAATATCACGGTGGGAAAGAGTATTATATAAATATCTATGTTAAGTTTTGGGTTCTATATCTTTTTCTCAGTCTTTCAGGTCAAAAGAGATTGTGGCCCTACATGCTTTTAGAAGAATGGATTTGATCCTTTCTCTGTGATCCAGAAATGGACTATTTCTCCGGAGACTGAGAAAATTATTAGAGATCTTGATTCAAAGGATAAAAAGGTAATTTGGCATTGCAGACACATATACACATCACTTGCAAGGAACACCATAAAGCAGCTACAAATTGCACAGTTGCACAGCTGCCCTCCAAAGTTGCACAGCTGCCCTCCAAAGTTGACACCTGGCCTTAGGAATGGTCCCTTTTTTGGTTCCTTACAAGGGTTATTGTTAGGTGTTGAAATGAGTAGCTGAAACTAGTTGCTGAAGTTCTCACTCAGGTCTGCTGTTGAAGTGGGAAAATTCTTTGTCCTGATTGGTTGACCGGCTGACAGCTTCCTATAAAAGGAGTGCTTTGCCTTTGGGGTTTCTTAAGATGTTGGCTAATTTTTGGTCAGTGTTGAAGGCTGTCTTGATATTGTGTTTGTGGAGAATTATGCTGATTTTATCTGTGGTTCCTTTGATGTAAGGGAGGAGGGCGATGCTGTTGTCCTATTCTGTTTTGGGGGGAGTCTCCCTTTGGATTAGGTTGGTATTTGTTTTTCTTTGGAATCTGTTGGAGATTAATAAGTTTGTGAGAGTGTGTAATTCAGTTTTCAGGTGGTCTTTGTCAGCTAGGCATTTGGTTCTGGAGATGAGGGTCTTGGCTACAGAGTTAATCTGTGCAGGGTAGTGATGGGATTGTGCATTTAAGTAGCGGTTGGTGTGTGGTTTTTTTCCCCAGTAGATGGTGTGTATTTGTATATTGTATATTTGTATTATAGCCCAGGTTCAAATCCCAGTAAGGGTATAGCTAGCTGATGAGAGCTAAATAGCTTGAAATAGATCTATACTAGTCTCCCTTTATTTATTTATTTATCAGCACAAATACAACAAAATGTAACAAAAAGGCAACAGTAAAAATATTGGGTATATATATATATATATATATATGTTATATATTTATGCTGATAAATAAATAAAGGGAGACTAGTATAGATCTATTTCAAGCTATTTAGCTCTCATCAGCTAGCCATACCCATGCTGGGAATCGAACCTGTGCTCTATTGCCTCTTAGGCAGATGTGTTAACCATTGAGCTACAGAGCTCGACTCCTTATCAGCCAGCCAGGGTGAGAGGTATATATTTAAAGTCACAACCCCTGGTATGCCCAAATATGGGAGGAAGGTCACACTTCCACTCTCTGTCTTCGGCTCGTCGCAAGAGACCATCCAGACAGAAACCCAATATTTTTTACTGTTGCCTTTTTGTTACATTTGTTATATATTTATGCTGATAAATAAATAAAGGGAGACTAGTGTAGATCTATTTCAAGCTATTTAGCTCTCATCAGCTAGCCATACCCATGCTAGGAATCGAATCTGCCTAAGAGGCAATAGAGCACAGGTGCTGTAATATAGCCCAGGTTCAAATCCCAGTAAGGGTATGGCTAGCTGATGAGAGCTAAATAGCTTGAAATAGATCTATACTAGTCTCCCTTTATTTATTTATCAGCACAAATAAAAAAACCACAAATATAACAAAGGCAACAGTAAAAATATTGGGTTTCTGTCGTGATGGACTCTTGTGACGAGCCGATAGACAGATGATGGAAGCAGTTAGCTTCCTCCCATAATTGGGGCTTACCAGGGGTTGTAAAAAAAAATCTAATATATATATTAGATTGTGTGTGTGTGTGTGTGTGTGTGTGTGTGTGTGTGTAGAGAGAGAGAGAGAGGAGGGGGGAAGGAGGGAGGGAGAGAGAGAGAGATATATATATTTCTTCAGGTACTGTATTTTTTATATAAAATCCTTTCAGAAACAGCCATTTGCCATTTTTCCCAGCGTATCTTGCAAAATTAGCCAGCTTGCCTATATTAATGGTATTTGGGAATGTATAAACACTTAATTACTTAATTCAAGATTTGGAAGACACATTCATAGGTTTTTTTTATATCAAATGTTCATCCGAGCTATTTGAATGCCGTACCCATTATGCTATGGGGATATAAATTGCTTGTCTCAGGCTATGAATATCTTGCTTCCATCTGTCTCTAAAATTTAGAGAGTATCAAGAGTATCACTCTGTTTCAAAAAATAGGGCATGTCCCTGCACAAAAAGAAGTATGGGAGCAGAACTATTCCAGGTCTTTCCAATTTCCAGCCTTTTACACCTCAAATAATGCAGGAGTTTCAATAATAGTCTCGCCTGATAAAATATTGGAGCAAAATAAATCCAAAAACTGCAACATAATTAATTTAATTTTATCATCTCCATTTGGAACAGTCTAACAAACTCGCTTAATAATGTTCATTTTTCACATGCTGACATAGCTTCACTTTCATAAGAAACTAATGGGCAATGGAAGCAGTCATGCCCAAATCAAATTTTAAAAGAGTAAGAACATTAGGAACACAATGAAGAAGTGCAAACTTCATAAATACTGCTTACAGAATTAATGGTGAACGCCACATTTACTTCATTAGAATAATCAATTCAACCCCTTAAAGATATTATTTCTGGTTTATGTTATCCGTTCAACTTCATTTACATTTCATTGTAATACTGAGTATGCATCCAACGTAACCTGAGATAAATATAAAGGGTCTCATTGGACAACTTCAACAGAGATGATCCATCATTCTGGCTAATAATAGCTATTCTTAATTTACTTAAACAAACACTTCTCATTTTGTGTTACATTGGGTATATGTGAAACAATTTGCAGGCATAATGCCTAGTGACAATATTAAACAGATCCAGCTATTAACTCAGCCAAAAATTTCAAGGACTGCAGAAAAAAGTAGGTCAGGATGTAATAGTGACATTGAACTTTTCAACTGGGAATAATTAGGTTTTATATCAAGTGTGCAGTGACCTAGTCTAGTCTGAAATGAAGTAGAATAAAAAGAGTTTGGCTTTATTTGTCATTATTTATAGGCTATTTTCCTTGTCCTTTTTAAAAAATTGCCTACAATTTAAGAATTAATAATTGTTCACCTATACCGTAGGGAACACTTTGAAGTTGTGTGGAACTGTTTAGCATGTCATAAAAATTAATGAGAGGGTAGAATGAACAAGGGCCACATTCCTGTCCCCACAAACTGTATACATTCTATATTCAGTAGCTGCTATTTTCCCATTTTTACTATTCTATGGAATGTGGAAATATACCCACACACATGAATTTATCAAAGCATGGTATTCAATCAAGGGATCTATCAACAAACATGTTGATTTGGAGCCATATCAATCAAGTGACCAACCAATGATGGCATCAACCACATGTGCACTTGGTGGCCATCACTCACAATGATCAGCTGGTCACACAACAGGTCACATGGCATGACTAGCAGGTCACATGACCCACTGATAATATGAGATCAATGAAAGCAGTGAAGAACTGAAACAAGATGCTTCAACCAAAGTCCTGCTGAAGACATCATCTAGTCTGGTGATGAAACATTTGGAAGCTAAACAGCAAGCTTGGAGATCAACCAGCACCAACGTCTACCACCTGGGCTACAAATATCATTTCTAAAGTGGCAGTATATATTAGAATTTCTCTCAAAATTTGACTATTTCCTATTTCGTGTACAAAATGGAGCAAATGTACACCTGTGAAATAATGCATGTTATATACTATGTTTTACATTTTACAATGCAGGTCTCAGAAATTTAAATTCATCATAACATGGGCAGTTTTCTGCTGAGTGAGCAAATAGGATTAACATGAGTTTGTCCGAGCAAGTCAACAGGAGAAAAGAGGGGAGGGTTAAGAAAGCAACTTGGTTCTGAGGGATTCTGTACTATGATGAGAAAGATGAAAAAGTCATCTTCTGAATAGCTATTGACTGCAAGGACTGTATTTTAAGAGTTGCCAATTGCCCAGAGTTGGTTACTAGTGACACCTTCCTGCTGAGTTAGTAGAGATTGTCAAAAGAATATACGGCAGTCAGAGTTCAGGATGAAACTTCCTTGAATGAGGAAGCAGAGAAACTTAACAAAGGACTTTAACAAAAGGAGAATTTAAGGGAGAGTTCCTGAAAAATATTCAACAGTGAACTGTTGGCTAATGACTCCCTTTCAGGAGAACAGGAGGAAATGAAAGTCTTTTAACTGTTGTATATAAGAAATAAAAATGAAGATTAAGAGACAGGATTCTGCTGTAATGAGCCACTTAAAAACAACTGTAGTATATATATATTGCAAAAGTAAGCTCACAGGAGTCCTTGCTGGAAAAAAAAATCAAAAGACTGGAGTAACAAACTAGACGATGAGTAGGAATAAGGATGTATTAATCCTTATTTAGAAGGTGCTACTTCAAAAGCTGACATCAGAAGCAACTCAAAAAGACATTCAAACATATTAGAAAGTGCACTGGGTGAAAATGACAACCAGAATCAAGAGACACAGAGGAAATTTTGCACCATGCTGATAAAAAAAAGAGTCTGAGAATTCAGGGAAATAAGAAGAAAGATTGAATAACGGGGACAAAACAGTTGAATTCTATAGCCATTTATACAATCAGTCTACAATAATGCAGGCTAAACTTTTGCTGATCTCAGATGTGTACCATATACAACATCAAAGAAAAGAGTCATGGCAATTTATCATAATTAATGAAAAAAAGTTGTAATAAATATTTGCCAGCCAAAGGCATTAGCTCATAAAGTCAGAGTCTGAGTGTATGTTTTTTTTTAAAGTCCTAACAGTAACAAGAGTTTTACAGGGAAAGCAATTTTCCCATTTTACAGATGGTGAGTATGTTCCACTGGGACATAGATTCCTTTCTGCCTGGAATGCTTACACTTGTACAGGATGCCCTTGACTTACAACAGTTCATTTAGTGACCATTCAAAGTTACAAGGTTACTGAAAAAATGACTTATGACCATTTTTCATACAACCATTGCAGGATCCCCATGATCGTGTGATCAAAATTTGCATGCTGAACAACTGGTCCTATTTATGATGGTTGTAGTGTCCTGGGGTCATGTGATTACCTTTTGTGATCTTTTGACAAGCAAAGTCAGTCGTAAAGCCAGATTCACTTAACAACTCTGTTACTAACTTAAGAACTGCAGTTATTCGCTTAACTGTGGGAAGAAAGATCTAAAATGGGGCAAAATTCACTTAACAACTATCTCACTTAGCAACAGGAATTTGGGGCTCAATTGTGGTCATAAATCGAAGACTGATAGCAGGCAGCTGGATTCAGTGAGTTACTGGCCCTTTCTGATTCTATAGTTCTATGAGAGGATATACAAAATTTGGTAATTTGGAAACAGGCCTTTTCAGAGAACTTAATCTCTCTGCAACATATCATTCCAGAAAAATTTCACTGGTTTCCAGAATGAAATTGAAATTAGAAGTGACTTGAAATATCCTGGTTTCAAAACAGACTTGTTTTATCCAAAATGCCCTGTCTCACATACATCAAACTACTTCCAGTTCTGAGGATTTCCTTCCACAACCTACCAAATTATAAATCCATTAAATACAATAAATACAATACAATAAATCTTGTTTGGAAGACCATGAGCTGGAAGACGGTTAGCATAAAAACCATGTTCCTAGATTGTCACTTTTCCTAAAGGCTCAGTTTAAGGTGTGAAATGCATGCTTGCATTAAATTCTCGCATAAATCCAGGTGGGAATTAAGAATATGAAGATGACTTAAATCAGTCAAAAATTTGTATCTGTCGATAGCCGTAGTCTCCAGTTCACTCCTACACAGCACAGTAAGAGAAAAGTTAGATTAGCAATATTACTAGTCTATAGGAATTTTTTTTAAAGATCCCATGGGGGCACAGATGCATTTTTAGGTTAGAAAAGATTAGAAAATAGTACTATACATGTAGCCTTAGAGTCAATCTATCTCATTTCCAAACTTGTGTGTCAAAAACCTCCACTCCTAACACTTTCTAGGTGTTTATTTATTTAATAGCAGACAGACAATTCAAAGGACACAATAGGTTATACTTCTGTCCTTTACATTGTTCTCTCCCAACTGTTTTGAATTTTGTCCTGAGTCCCATTAGACACAATCAAAATAACCTAGGTCTTTTCCTGAAATTATTCATCTCCCCAAGGTGAATCTTAAATCTTTTTATTTGCGAGTGCTGCCAGTTCAATAAAAAGCATGCCATCTGCTCCACTCATGGGCTCACTGAAGGGGATTTGCAATGCTGAGGTCTCCTGAGAACTAGGAGTTTACTCTTCATCTTAGAATACTGCCTGTAGCCGAAGCATGGAAGAAACAGAGGCCTGAAGCCTTCCATTTTTGAAAAGAGCCTCATTTCCAGGTTGTGAATGATACCCTCTCCAGATTTGCAACAAGGCACATCAACTGAGTTCATATTGCAATAGCAATAGCACTTAGACTTATATACCACTTTGCAGTGCTTTTACAGCCTTCTCTACATGGTTTACAGAGTCAGCATATTGATTGCCCCCAACAAGGCTGAGTCAACCTTGATTGATTGATTGATTGAATGAATGAATATTTTGCCACTCATCTCATCATAGGGTAATTTGGGGTGGCTTGCAGTCATATGTAAGCTAAAAGTTAAAAAGTTAAAAACTAACATTAAAATCAAAGACACATGGAGAGGGTGGGAGCAGAGTGGGGGTGAGGTGGGATTGAGTTATTACTCAATCAACCACCTCCATTGCGTTCTTCCCACATTGTGGCCCCAAGCTGACCTGCAAAGCTACATCTTTAGGCTCTTATGAAAAGATAAGAGGGTTGGAGCCAACCTCACATTGAGGGGCAGGATGTTCCAGAGCGCAGGAGCAGCAGCAGAGAAGGCCCTCCTCCTGGACCCCATCAGCTAGAATAATCAGGTTGATGGGACATGCAGCATGCCTCATTTGCTGATATGAGAAATAGGGGACAATACCAGTGGGCTGAGATGGTCCCTCAAATAACCTGGACCCATTCAATGAAGGGCTTTAAAGGTTATCACCAACACCTTGAATTGTACCCAGAAACAGACTGGTAACCATTGCAGATTGCATAACAGTGATGTTGCAGGGAACAATCCTGGGGGGCACAAAACTAACCACACTGCTGTGCACTGCACCAGCTGTAGATTCTGAATGGTCTTCAAGGGTAGCCCCATAGAGAGCTCATTACAGTAGTCCAGTTGTGAGATGACTAGAGACTAAATAATTGAGTCCAGAGAATCCTGGTCCAGGAAAGACTGCAACTGGTGCACAACACAAAGTTGTGCAAAGGTTCTCCTAGCTGTGACTGCCACGAGTTCCTTGAATAGAAGTCGTAAGTCCAGAAGAACCCACAAGTTGCAGACCAGGTTTTTGTGGGGCAGTGCCACCTGATCCAGAGTCAAAGATGACAAAGTCCCAGATCCTGGAGACCCTGTGTACCCAAAGCCATTCAGTCTTACCAGGGTTTCAACTAGGGTATTTCTCACCCTTCTCTGTAGATAGCAAGGAGATTCTGAAAGCCTCCATGCACGTCATGCATTGTATTGTGGTCCTTGAATGTTGACAAAAGCATTTTGAAGTCATTGCCCATAGACATTATAGAGCAGTGAGTTTGAAGTAATTGAAGTCATTGATCATAGAAATTGTAGAACAGTGTTTCTCAACCATAGGAAGTTAAAAATGTGTGGACTTCTATTTCCAGAATTCCCCAGTCAGCATCTTAAAGTTCCCAAAGTTGAGAGACAGTGCTGTATTATAGCACATCAAATGGTGTTTTCAGATAGCTGTTCAGTGATACTGTGTTTCAAGAAGGGGCTTTTTAAAAAGTGCAGTTGGCATGTCAAAAATCATTCCTGCTAATAGCAGAAGCATTTCTTGAAATGCCAGAAATGAAACAGCACATAGAGCCAACGTTGAGTTAATTTTCAACTCACTACCCTTTCATTCCAGATTTGTGTTACAATAAAAATGTGCATTTAAATTGCCCTCACAATTATTCTATCTAACTTGACTTCCTGGAAATTTGCAGATTGCTGATATACACTTAGCAGGGGTTGCTGAATACACTGCAGAAAAAGAAGTTGGAAATTAATTTGATAGTCATCTTTCCCAGTACTCATATACTGTTTAGAGGTACTCAATTATTCATCTTTAGATTAAGGCTATTTGATATATCTCTCTCTATCTTATTTGACTGTGTATTTTCACTGTTTTGTGGGGTGCCTGATGCTCTCAGAACTTGGTTGTTTTCTTGCAGATGTTTCATTACCAAACTAGGTAATATTATCACTGCACTGATGATGTGTACTGATGTTACCTGATTTGATAGTGAAACATCTCCAAGAAAACAACCAAGCTCATTTTCACACCACATTTGATCAATTCACATTTGATCCCTTGTTTCTGTGACTGTCACCAGGCTGTCTAGTATGCCTTCATAAAATACCATACTTTAAAATGATATGGGAGAGGGGGGATGGAAACAATAGCTGGTCAAATGCAGTTTGAAATGCCATAAGAAATAAGTTTATCCTGCCTGCAGCAAAAATGAATGGAGCTGTAGAACATTCCAGTCTAAACTGCACCTAACAACCGTTGCTGGGTTTGCTAAATTGTCACATCATTAAATTAGCAGTTGTGTCTTTAATGTGGTTCTTTTAAACATTCTTACTTATTGTTCCTCTAATCCATCTCTATCATTCCACACTCCAAAATGATTCCAAAATAGACAATTGTTTTCCAACATGGTTGAATGGTATACCATACGAAATATACCATCTTAGGTATGATCCCCAAATATCTATGACTCAGTTAGGTAACTTATTTATAGAACAAAAAAAAAGACAATAATATTTCTTGAGAAAATGTTAAAAAGGGGGGAGTCTCACTGGGCTTTATCAAAACCAGTTCTCATATTGAATTTGGCTGTGGATTGCTAAATGCATGCTTTTCATGAGATATACACTTATAAGTATATCAAGTAAATGTAAAGTAGAAAAAAATAATGTACAGATGAGCAGCTTTTCTCTAATAGAGGTAGCCCTCATTATTTGAATAGGTTCTGCACCAGCCTACAACAAAGGTTGGGAGACATTAAGCCTATGATAATTGGAGAATTACAATTTGCAGCCTTGGAAATTACCAAAAAGGTGTTCCAAAGATTGGAGGGGTGTAATAGAATGGCTGATTGGGACTGAGCAAGTTGGTGAGAAGGGGGAAGGAAAGCAAAATTTGCAGAAGAAACATCAGGACTAAGATCACTGGTAGGTTGCTGGGAAGATTGGGGAGGGGGATCAGTGGTGGAATTCAAATAATTTAACAACCAGTTTTCTGCCCTAATGACCAGCTGGGTAGGCAGGACTCGGTGGTCATGTGACTGAGTGGGCACGGCCAACTCAAAGTCATTCACATCGATGGGCTGTTACAAGAGAGAGAGGCAGTTTCTGTAAGCAAAGCAATAAAGATGAGGCTAGAAACAACAACAGAATGTTTCTTTCCTGCCTTCCTTACAGGATTAGCCCTGTAAAGTGGAAAGAAACAAAAGGAGATTTCTTCCAACAACTGGTTCTCCGAACTGCTTAGAAAGTTAACAACCGGTTCTCCCGAATAGGTGCAAACTGGCTGAATCCCACCCCGGGGGGGGGTGAATGCTCAAAGGATATGTTCTGCATATGTAAAATGGTGGGTTAGAATCAAGTCCCAAAAATCTTTGAAATAAAGTCTGCAACTATCAACCAAGGATACATAAGGTAAAGGATGCCATGCATAAGGTAACAAGAACATGGTTGATAATGCTCCTCTTTCCAGGAATGGCTGCAGCTGTTACACTAGGCATCAATGGACAGAGGTCCTCTGGCCACACTTCTACCTGCTGTTCCCACTGAGAGGTGAAGATCCTGGAGTACTCCTAAGTTGCACATCAATTTGTTATATGATCAATGGTATAAAAGCCTGCCCAGAGGTCTAGCAGGAATAATAAGTTTATGCTCCACCTAACTAGGCTTTAACTAGGTCAGTGATTGGCTGTAATTTCCTCCCATTGCCAAGGCTGAAACTTGATGAAAAAAGGGTCCAATAATCTATTCCTGCCCTAATTGGGAAGCTGGGACAGCTACTGCCCAAACTTTCAGTGACTTTTCCTAACAAGATAGTTGTCTAATATCATTGGGTCCATGATTGGTCACTTTAAATAGTGTACCAATATGCTCTTTAAAGACAACTTAAACCACAATTCTCACCCTGCAGTGAGTCATTTTCAAAATGACTGAATTTTCAACTTCTGCCTTGGGCAAGGAGTTGACTAGAAGACCTACAAGGCACCTTCCAGATCTATGATACTATGAAAAACCTCCTGTCCATTCTCTGGCCTTATATACAAGCCAGGTAAGGTAGGGGTCAAGCTTAGAGGTAGCAGGGCTCTCCTCACTAAGGCCCCTGGACATGCTCCTAGTGTGAAGAATATAGACCTGACCATGGGCACAGGGAAGGATTGAAAGGTCTATTAAAGGGCGACTTTCAGAACAGAAAATTCAATACTGATAGAAAAGAGGGCATTAATAATAAGCTCAAAAACTCTATTTCGTTTTGAGTAATATAAGATGGAATAGAGAGAAACTCTGCCAGCTATTTGACATTCTATTATTTTACTTGACAACAATAAACTCAATTCCTGGAATTCTTACTGCATCTGTTTCAGGGCCTTGCCTATCTCAACAAATTCAAAACTTTCCCAAATAATATTGTAAGTTGCCACCCTTGGCACTTCCCTAGGCTCTGTACAGCAATCTTCCAACTCAAAGCAAACACAAGTGGTTTTATCTGCAGAGTGTCCAGACTCCACTAAGTCCAGAGTTTTTAGAGAGTTTAATCAGTCTTTTCCTAGCTGTTCTTCATTAAAAGGACAGGAAGTTGGACTTTCACCTATGCCCACTCGGATTTGCTTGTGGTCTTCCACTAGCATTCCTTCAGGCATTATGAGATTTATGTAGGGAATTACTACTTGTCTGAACTAATTATTAGGTTTGGCTTATAAATAATAGACTTCAGACATCATACTAAGTCACAGTTTTGCATGTTCAGCTTCAGCTTAACACTAGGTGTGAATCCCGCCACAATGTGTTCTGCTATAATTCTCCTGTACCGTCATATGCTCAAGTCACAAAAGCAGATCTACAAAAAAATGCAAAAGCCAGAGGCATGCCTGCACAATTCTTGTGTACACATAAGCTTTGCTAGATCACGGGTTTTGCTAGGCTTCTTGTTGTTTCCTTCAATTTATCATGGTAGTGTTAAGTGATTGTAATGAAAGTAGACACTAGAACCTTGAAGGCTTTGTCAAAAATGTTTTTGTCAGCTATGATAAATGTGAATCACAAAAATATTCCCCAATTCTCAGGTGGTTTTACATCTAGCTCAATGTATTCATGAAACTTCTAAATTTGAGTCCATTCACTTCCAGTGACGTACATTCTAAAACGTCTCTTTGTATGTAAGATGCTGTTATCAGATGTGGGTGAAATGAACAATATACAAGTCCAGACAAAGCACCCCCCACATGTTTGCTGAGGAGGAAGCAGACTGCCATTGGCATGAAGTGAACTTTATTTGCCCTTACATTAAAAAAAACAAAATAAAAGGGAAAGCACATAATAAAAATCTATGTGAACTGTTATCATCTAATGATATACTAGAAGAGGTCAACCATTTAGCAACAGTAGAACAAAAGATTAAAAATATAAAGAATGGTTTTCATAACATAATTAATTGGGTTGACCTTTGATGCTCTCTAGGTGCCATGAAGGAACACCAAACAGGATTTGTCAGTACTGCAGTAGGTGTTGGTGATAAAAGCACTTGAAAAAGTTGGGTCACATTTTTACACTTTTCTAGGATACTTTGATTAAAAAATAATAATACTGAAATAAAGGGAAACACTATCAACTGCCATTATAATTATCCACACAAAAACATTATGCCAGGATTATGGATGCCTGTTGTTGAGCATAGCGGCCTCGTGAAAAATGATTAAGAGTTCTTAGTTTGTCAATACCTCTGAACAAGCTAAAATCGCAACTAAGAAATAAGAGTTTATTTTTCAAAACCATCAGATTTTATTTTTCCCTTCTTGCGGACTAATAGAGTTGGCTTGAGGTCTACGACTGCTGCTTTGATATATTTGATATAAAACTGTCAGACAGTGCTGGTCAAATGGTAGTTCAAATGAAGCTCCCACTAGACAAATCTTAAAAAGCTAGAAGTTGGTGACAATAAAGTTACCTCCAAGATTACAAAGTCTAACATTTCCTAAAGATCCATTCTTACTGCAAATCTCAGTTCCATTTTTTTTTTTTTTAGATTTAAAACATGTAGAAGTGACGTCACAGCTAATGATGGAATGGATGCCCTTCACCTTTAGGTTTGGGACAGCTCATATCCATAAATAAAATAACACTGATTCTTTTTCTTGTAATTCTACTGTTGTCTTATATGGATACAAACGCATTCATGTGAATGAAATTACTTTTTAGTCCATTAATGTCTTTTGTTCTTCAAGCCACCAATAAAAATGAGAAGTGAGGATTCAAAACATTATAGCAATAGCAATAGCAATAGCAGTAGACTTATATACCGCTTCATAGGCCTTTCAGGCCTCTCTAAGCGGTTTACAGAGAGTCAGCATATTGCCCCCAACAATCTGGGTCCTCATTTTACCCACCTCGGAAGGATGGAAGGCTGAGTCAACCCTGAGCCGGTGAGATTTGAACCACTGACCTGCTGATCTAGCAGTAGCCTGCAGTGCTGCATTTAACCACTGCGCCACCTTGGCTCTCAAAGGAGTATAATTCTCAAAAACATTCTCAAAGGAGTATAATTAATTCAAAGAAAAGTTACAGCTGGATTATACCAGGTGTATAAATGCAAAAGACTTGCAACAAACCCTTAGCTGCTACCTCTTTCCAGATATCTGCTTTCCCTTGAAGGTAAAATACAGAATTTATGACACTTCAAGATAAAACTTGTAGATCCTAAGTGTACCAATTGTCAGCATTATTCTCATTTATATCCTTAGAAAGAACCACTCTGTTCAGACAATTCACATTCACAATCCAAGTTCATGAAGCTGCATCCTTTTCTGAAACAGTTAAGAAAGTCAGCTTGTCAGCAATTCAGACAAATAGGTATTTCACAAGAAGAGTCCTCCACTCCTCTGCTCGCAACAGAATATCTTATGCAACCAACTTGAAATTTTGGGCTTAGACAATTTAGAACTGTGCTGACTTTGATCTGACCTAAGTGTAGTATATAAAATTATCTACAACAATGTCCTACCTGTCAATGAATACTTCAGCTTCAACCACAACAATACACAAGCACACAATAGATACAAATTGAGGTAAACCACTCCAAACTCAATTGCAGAAAATACGATTTCCGCAACAGAGTGGTCAATGCCTGTAATGCACCTCCTGACTGGTTTCTTTCCCAAACCCCCAAAACTTTAACCTTAGACTATCTACTGTCGACCTCACCCCATTCCTAAGAGGTCTGTAAGGGGCGTGCATAATTGCACCAATGTGCCTACTGTCCCTATCCTAATGTTCCCTTTTATTCATATCCATTTCATGTATTCAAAATCATTTTATACTTATGTCTGTTATCTAATACATGCTTGATGAAAATAAATAAATAAAAGAAAACAAAAAAAATCTAACAAGAATAGGAGAATTTTTGGTGGTGTGCAAATTAAAATGTGAATTGCTTTTACTGTTTTGACCATCTGAATGGAGCACAAAGAACCAAATGAGAAAAGCCACTTTGTGATATTGGATCAAATGGAAAGTACAGTTGCTAACGTTGCTCAACTTCAGATTTATCTTCAAATTGTTGTTTGACCAGTTACCTTCCCTCTTATTCACCAGTTAAGTGGATCTGAATCTCTCATGTTTGCAGCCCGCCCTCCACTATTTCAGCCACATGGTAGACCGGGGGGGGGGGGGAAGCTTGGAATGGATATGTAACTGGTGGGGAGGGGAAATCCACATTCATAAGCTACAGTAAAAGATTCACTCAAGGAGAAAAGATAATGATGACAAAAATGCAGATGTTCAGTGCTTAAAGGATTAAGGAGAAAAGTATCAATCCCAGCCCTTTAAACACATAATAGCCATGTCTGCTAAAAACTCAATCATATCAGATTGCAATATCTGTGGACTAGATGAGAATTTTCTACTCTGCTGAACCAAAGCTTTACACTTTCATTAGCTCACATTCTCTACCATGACACAAGTGCCCTCTCATCAGATGGAAAGCTGAGCTGAGTGGTGCCGACAGGACCAGGCAGATAAAAGGAAACTGATGAAAGTGCTAAATGTTTGCCTTGTGGATAAACACAGCAAGCCGCTCTAACTGACCACCATTTTTTTTTGTTCTCAGTGGACAAAGGAACTGAGTCTGTACTCGGATTCCTCTTTATACACAGGAAGGGGATTCAAATCTAAATGTTATTTTTCCAAATGTGATTTTCAGGAAATCACACTCCTCTGTCCTCCACTCCTCTGCTCGCAACAGAATATCTTATGCAACCAACTTGAAATTTTGGGCTTAGACAATTTAGAACTGTGCTGACTTTGATCTGAATGTTATTTTTCCAAATGTGATTTTCAGGAAATCAAAAGACGGATTTTATATCCAAGAGATCACTTGCTGTTTCCATTGGAGCTGCTGTAAAACTTTGCAAAGGGAGATGAACGTTACCACATAACGTTAAATAGTCTTCTTCATTATATTCCCAATCATTACACAGGATTTAGCCAAAACATTGTCCAACAACTGAGCCAGGAAAGGTGAAAGAAAAGAACAAGAATGAATGGGAATACCAACAAATATGTACATTTCTTTCTGTCTGCAGAAAGAAATGTACATATTTCAACAGAGTCACTGTTTGTGAGGTGGGCAACCATATATCTTCCCTGAATTTTTTTTAAATCAAACTCCTTCTGAAGTGCCCTAAAAAGTTGGCTTTCCAGCAAGCCAGCCTGGCCTGAACAAAACAAAATAAATTATTGATCATTGTTAATTTTAATTGCATTTTTTTTTAAAAATGTCATCGTTAATTCTAATTGGGTTTGTTTGGGATATTCTATTTAATTCTTTTTAACTTTTGTAATATGTGTTTTTTTTTAATGTTGTACGCCGCCACGAGTCCTTGGGAGAAGGGCGGCATATAAATCTAATAAACCAAACCAATCCTAAATAAATAAAATGATGCAATACAATTTGCAAAATGGGAATTGTCAGACTTTATTGTAGTTTATGACAACATCTGAGATACATTTAGAAAAAGTATTGTGATGAGGACTGTAGTCCTTTTCTGAATGAACTTCAGTGTAGTATGCTCACTTGCATTTCCAGCAATATATTTCTTAATAGGACATTTACTCAGCTCATTTAGAAATATAGAAATATATAGACTATATATGGAATTCCTTTTGTTTTCATGCTGCATTTACTCTCAGTTTTCTTCTGGCAGGATCTCCTCATCAGAAAAATTAGGTGGAAGGGGTTACCAAAGAATTGGGGGAGAAAGAATGTTGTTACTTTCTAAATACAATATTCTGTAACCGTTGTTTTCTATCTGCAAATCTTTACCAATATAGGTAGTCCTCAACTTGTGACCACAATTGAGCCCAAAATTTCTGCTGCTAAACAAAACAGTTGTTAAACTAATGTTGTCCCATTTTATGATCTTTCTTGCCACAGTTGGTAAGTGAATCTCTGCAGTTGTTAAATTAGTAACACCGTTGCTAAGTGAATCTGGCTTTCTGATTGATTTTGCTTGTCAGAAGGTGATCACATGACTCCACGTGGTCACAAATATGAGTCAGTTGCCAAGCGGATGAATTTTGATCATGTGACCATGAGAATGCTGTAATGGTTGTAAATGTGATAAATGGTCATATGTCAATTTTTCAATACTGTTCTAACTTTGAATGGTCCGTAATTGAACTGTTGTAAGTCAAGGATTACCTGTATCTTCCTATTTCATATTACCTTCATATATTCATAAATGAGAAAACAGTGGTAGAAATGTATTCCCATGTTCGGAGTCAAGAGATACCTATCATCCACTGATATCAGAAATAAATCAAGGTAACAAGATGTATGGAATGCTTCATTTTACACTATTTCTACCAATCAGAGCAATTGCTTTTCTGAATCTGAATTTTTAACCTTTGCATCTTTCTTAGCTCTACCTGGATTATAGCATGCTGGAACATCACTTTTCACAACAAAGTCAAAATGGGAAGAAAACAATTATATACTCCTCATCATATTTCTGACTCTCCAAATTTATTTATTGGCCTCTTGTCACATACATTTTAGATATGATGTGTAACAGTGACAAAAATGGTTGAAAATGAAGCACAAAATAGAAATCTACTAAAAAAAACTAGAAAAATAAAAGGATAAAAAATTGAGGAAAAATGAAAGGATAATGAGATATACTAGTTTTAGAAATGAATGCATTTCCATTTCTTCTAATGTTCAGCCTTGTGACAATTTTTCTGACTTTATTTCATCATAGTCCACCACAAATCTGTGACCCATCAAATTACAATTTTGGGGGGAGGGGAGTTATCTTGAAACCATCACATCCAGAGATGTCAATAAAAATCAAATCAATGTATTTTTGCTACCTTTTCCTTGGGAAATGTTCCAAAAAAAGCATTCATAGGAAATATTATTATCCTCCTATCCAAACATAGATTCAGAAAAGAATCTATGGAAAGAAACTTTCAACTGACTACATGTTTGATTCATGGACAGTTTCCTTATGCTCTATGTGAATTCTGACACAATAATAAACATAGGCCAAACACTGAATTTTGATACAATCTGTCAGTTTTCACTGTGCCATCATACATGTTATCTTCAAGGACTTTCCAAGTCACCCTAGTCACTTGTAATAACAAGAATCGAAGTATGAATACTATCACAAAAATCTGATGGAAGGCTTCCTTAGACCATAATTTAAAGTGCCCTTTCTGTTTAACATTTCTGCATAGCGATTTTCAGAAGCCCAATTACTTATACGTAGGAGAAAATTGCTAATCTATTTAAAGTAAGAAATCAAGATGTTTATTTGCCAAGTTGGGAGGCAAATAATAATGATGATGAACATGCATGTTCAATCTCAAATTGTTGTGGAAATGCTATGGCTTAGACAGATCTTTGACTCCAAAAAGGTAAAGGTAAAGGTTCCCCTCATACATATGTGCTAGTTGTTCCTGACTCTAGGGAGCAGTGCTTATCTCTGTTTCAAAGCTGAAGAGCCAACGCTGTCTGAAGATGTCTCTATGGTCATGCCAAAGGCACATTTTTCTACTTGCATTTTTACATGATTTTGAACTGCTGGGTTCGCAGAAGCTGGGACAAGTAATGGGAGCTCAATTACGCAGCACTAGGGATTCGAACCGCCAAACTGCTGACCTTTCTGATCAACAAGTTCAACGTCTTAGCCACTGAGCCACCGGGTCCCCAAAGAGTTTTTTGACTCCAAAAGAAACCCATTAAATATTTCATGAAGTCTGATATTCTCCTCCATGGTGCAGGAGAAATGTTTGTATAAAGTTCAAAAAGGCAAGAAGAATTTGAGGTAGGAGAAAAAGTGCTTGGAGAGACTTCTGCTTGGAGGAGCAACACTTCTGCGAGGGAGCAGAGATGTTTCCTCACATGGCTACATGTACTAAATTAAGCAGTAGGGAAGTTCATCCAAAGTGCACAGATTATCATTTTCAATAAGCCCAAAAATGACTCTGAGGCATGAATGAGCTTGTCAGTTTTTCTCTACCTCTTCAGCAAATGATGGATTCACTCTGTGCCTGTGCTCTAACCCACGAGATCCGCCAAGCTTTGTCAGTTATTCTTTATTCTCAGTCAAGCTGAAATGCAGGCTGTAGTTAAACAAATCTGCTTTTATGGCGCAAAGCACGGTGAAACAGAGCTGATTACTGCCTGACACATTGCATTAGGCTGTGGTGTAAAGCAAGGTTGATAATAACTCTATTGTTTTGGTGATTGGGCCTGGTCTGAGCCACACATATGCCAATTTCTCTGCTTTCTGATTCAGGGAAACAAATGTTGTGTATGTAAGGCCTTTTATTGGGTGCAATGCACTTTATTACACAGAACTGAACAGATGTCAAAATGTCACTTAAAGGCAAGCTGAAGAAAGAGTGAACAGTCTCTTAATTGCACCCCCAAAATGGGTAGCTGGCTCCAGTTGAACAATATAATGACATCATCAACATTTCTATGACTCTTCTACCTGACTTTATAGGGGAAATTCCCATGAGATGATGATGATGATGATGATGATGATGATGATGATGATGATGATGATGATGATGATGGTGGTGGTGGTGGTGGTGGTGGTGGTGGTGGTGGTGGTGATGATGACATTGAAAGGAAAGTTACAAAATGCAACGTGATGATTATAATTTAATATGAGCTGTCTACTGGATCTTATTTATTAGATGTTTGTTAGTTTTTTCCAATGTTTTAACCTTGTCTTAAATTTTATTTTGTTCATTATCTTACTGATCTTTAACTAAAAGACATTGAAGTTGAAATACCATGTGATAAAAACTTTTGGAAAATTACACAAATCTTATAATTTCAAATCAAATTCCTTTTGTGAATCTGATTTATCTACAATTACTTGCATCTAAATATTTTTTTGCAACCATTATCATTTCATCAAACTTTTTAAAAAAAACTTTTAAATACAGATTGAAAGTTAGCAAGTTTTTCCAATTCCAGCCACATTTGCTTGTCTATAACCTGATATATTATTGCTTTGTGTAACTTAGCAACAATAGATAAGAGAACACAGAAAACAGAGAGCATTGAAATAATGTTCCTCAGAGTAAAGGCATAAAGAAGCAGGAAACATATTTTATGGATATTTCGATCCAAAATTAAAAGACAAATTAAAGACAAATAAGTTCCAACTTTTTGCAAATTAATAAAATGCAAAATCCCTGTGGTGAGAATCCAATATAGATGTAAATCAAGTGAAAACACTTTTACTATCCAGGAACAAGCTGCGATTTCCTTATGGAAAAGCCAAAACTATTCAAAACGGCACTATAAAACAAAGAGGAATAAAACAGATAAATTCCATCAGGGGGTTAAAATAAATCAGCATTAAATCAGTTGATCAACTTTTAAAGATAAAGAGCAGACTGAGACAAAAGCTTCAAAAAAGTTTAGTTAAAACCCAGGCATTCTTAAGAGAACAAACTGCCAAGAGGAAAAGATGGATGACCTGACTTTCTGCTGCTTCCACTAGGAAATGTAATCTTCAATATTCCTTTTCTTGGGTGGCTCCATGGTTGTCTGAAAGTCAACTTGGGTCATTTCTAAATATTCCGATTTGAAACCAGAGAGCACTACTGCCAAAGAATAAGCTTTGGCAGCAAAATCAACAGATCATCAGCAGGAAAAAGTCCCTACTGTTCAGCAGTCATCTTGGAGGAGAAATCTAGAGCTACTGCTTTTCGATCTCCACAAACATTCCAGTTGTTTTTGGTGTACTGGATGTGCTTCAACAACACTTCCATATTTTCATATGTTTCTTTTATGTGTGTATCATGGCTAACAGGTAGTGAAGAGTGTACTTTGCCATTGTGTAAAACAGAAAATGTTTATAACATGGTATTTGACGGGTTAAATTACAGGCTATTTTCATTATTAGCAGCCAAAAATCTATAAGATACATCTAAAACTGATCAGGAAGCAAAATAATTGTTGTCCGATATTATTCCAGGTGATTTAGAATTTAGTTTCCACCCACCAAGCATCCAATCAATCGCTGTATCCAGATGAAAACAAACATGCACCTCTCAGTTCAGCTACCGAAATATAGCTTTATGGTGATTTACTAAACATCATGAAGCATACAAAAATAACAGGCAAAAGCAGGATAAAAGTTAGGCAGAAGAGAAGCTGCAAAATATAGATTTATGGTGATTTACTAAACATTAGGAAGCATAAAAAAATAACTGACAAAACAGGATAAAAGTCAGGCAGTAGAAATATGGGAGAAAAGATATGGCAAGGAAATATTTCCATCATTTGTTTCTCTTTATCAGTATTTCTCAAAGAATAAGCTTTGAATCAGCCATTTTAAGATGTATGGATTCAGTATCCAGGAATTGAAGTCCACGCTTCGATGGCTGAAGTTAAGAAACACTGCTCAATACCAAAAAGAAGCAATACTGTGAGTGATTAGAATGGACAGTCCCAAAGGGCGCATCAGATTTAACCTTTTTATGCCCTTAAGGGAAGCAGAATAAAGATGCAATTTAGGATACCAAGTGATTCTGCCTCTGTGAAGAAAATAATGTGATGGATTCGGTGATGAAACCATCAAAATCTCAGCTAAATGTGTAGGAATAATTTAAGAAGCAGACTTTTTAAAAAAGCTTCTTTGTATGTTTTGACATAGAATTGGAGACTTAAAAGACTCTACAATCCTGTTTCTTAGCTCTTTGCAGAATCACAGATTAGAAGGGAAGAAGGGGATTCAAGGCTTATGTGGGAATCTAGCTGATATCTTTGGGCATAGGGTCTCCTGCTTGAGCAGAGGGCTGGACTAGAAGACCTCCAAGTTCCCTTCCATCTTTATTCTGATGGATTGATGGCAATCAAGCACATTGCTTTCCTAGCTGTCAGCCAGGAAACAGTACCATTTCTTAAGTATTGTATATTATGTCCATATGTGCCCCTTTCAATCTACCTCACCTTGCATTTTTGCTATTTAAAACCACAATTGAGTAAAAGTTGTTTGAGTGCATTCTATACAATAAATATCCACAATAAGAAAACCAAGAAAATGAGATAAGTGATGTTCTGAACTGGATATCTAATAAATTAACCTCCAAACTTCCAAGACTTACAGAGCAGCTCAAGGAAGGAAAATGTACTAAATGATAAGTTATCACTAATCATGACTAAATGTCTGATACCATATTGTGGCATAGGCCTTGTCATCTCTCCTTCCAGTCAATAAAAAAAAAACTTACTTACTTACTTACTTACTTACTTACTTACTTACTTACTTACTTACTTACTTACTTACCTACCTACCTACCTACCTACCTACCTACCTACCTACCTACTTACTGAAGGAAGGAAGGAAGGAAGGAAGGAAGGAAGGAAGGAAGGAAGGAAGGAAGGAAGGAAGGAAGGCAGGCAGGCAGGCATTGGCTTCTTGATTATATATGGACATAATTCCTCTGTTTTCCCATTAGAATCTAATTAATAATCACAACTTATACATAGCATTAGGTAATCAGAAAAGATTTTAAGTGCAGAAGGAAACACATGTGAAGTGAGGGAAGCAGTTAACTAAAAACATCCAGTTCCCTAACATTAGCAGTAGCCTTGCATTTTATTTTTCAAAAATAGATACAGTATTTGTTGTGGTGCACTTCATGCTTTTGAAGGGTGCTGCCTGCTTCCTGTTTCATTTGATGCATAGTACTGTCCTCTACCTATAAAAAAAATACTTACTGTATTTGCAGATCCTGTGTCAATACAGTACATTTGCCCTTGCAAAGTTGCAACATGTGAATATTGAGTGTGAAGGTACCACATTCATTTTACAATCTCTTTGGTTTGCTCTGCACAAGGGCACCCATGACACAATAGCCTTTCTCACTTTGTGATTGTAATGCAGAAAATATGTGTCGGGATGCAATGACCCAGAGATGAGTTATAACAAGAGCTTCAGCAAACCTAGCCAACAACCTCTTATCCTCACCCATGTAGTAACAAAGTACAGCATGTCATAGAAAGGACCTTCAAAGAAAGATGGGTGACAGTTAAGGATGGATATTTGAGATACCCCATTCTGTTCTCTATTTAGAATCTTACCAATGCTCTATTGAATTGAGTCATATCAATTTTACTTACCATATAAAATTATAGCTCTCATATAGGTTAGTTTTCTGACTCCTACTTTCCTTGAACTTCCTTTTGCAATGTGCTCATTTCTAATTTCACATTTTTATGTTTTTAAAGCTTGTTCTCAAAACTTGCTCTCTTCTCACACAGCATCTGTTTGCTATACTTTACGCCTGCCAGAACACACATCTGATATCCTCCTCTTCTGTCAGTTACTTCCAACTGACAGTACCAAGATGTCAAACCCAATCTTTCTGATCATAAAATAATGGTATTGGTATAAGTCACATTGACCTTAGAATGATAAAGGGCAATGGGTCAAAAAAGATTTTTATCAACTGAACGGATAAATGGCCTGGACTCAGCTTTGTTCCCAATTGGGTTGGAACCATTTATTTCCCTCCTCACCCTATCTCTTGACAAGCAATTCAAGTCACTTACTGAGATTTTAATTGCTAATCTTACAAAGTTGAATACAACAACAACAATTGTTCCATTTTGACTCAATTGGACCATATTTCAGCCTTAGCTTCATAATTCTAAGTAATAATGATAGTGTTAGTGGCATCAGAAGGTGGGAAAAAGCAACTTCATATGAATATATCTGCATATTTATCCATCAATCATCCAATCATCAAAACATTGCTATTCTTCCTAAAACATTTAAGATTATATATTTCAATCCTTCTGCTCAGTAATAAAACTAGTGCATCCAGAAATTACCTAGATTTCATAGTAAATACGTTTGGACAATGACTTTAACAAAAAAAAAAAGATACATTGATATCTGCTCAAAATTTGCAAAATGTTGTCCATTTCTAAATCACAATTCGTTGTGCTTAAGGGCCATCTAAATTTTTTTAAAAAAACCCATTCAGCATTTATTTCCATCCTGAGAATTTGCGTAAACATGCATGTAAAACATTTAGTGTAATATATAATGTAAACTACATTGAATGCCGGTGTTTCAAGACAAAATGCCACAAGGAAAGAAGCCACATAGAATACAATATAATTCTCCTGCCTAAAAATCTATTGTTATTTATTTCTCTTTCAGCAGTAAATCTTGGCATCAGGATGCAGATTGAGAAGAAAAAACAGAAGGATCGTTGCTGCAGAAAGGTAGTGTATCTGATTACTGAGTGCTGAAAACGTCTCACACATCAACGGTTTTATGAAATAAAAAAATCCTACATTCCATACAAAGAATGTTTACATAAGGTGTGCGATTTGGATTTGTACCACATCCTTGAGCAGCAAGACGTGTGCAAATGCTTGGCGTGACTACCGAGGAAGTTCTTCTCCTCCAGTGTGGCTGGTTAAGAATGTTTTATGCAAGCTGAATTGGGCCCCAAATGTCATTACCAAGATAGCTCATATAGTCATTTTCATGTTATTTCAGCTTCGATGGATTGTTGAGACTTCAGGCAAAACGAGAACAGAGATTTAAACAACAAATAAATAAATAAATCACATCTGCCTTCTCCACCATCGAATTGCTGTCGAAAACCATGCCCCAATTCATTTGGTATATTAAAAACTACCCCACTTGGTATAGGCCTTTCCTATTTAAATTTCAACAGTAATTATTTATATGGATCACTTTAATTTTTCATAGTGAGTGCCTACCATCCTTCCACTCTGTTAGATCCAAGCCACAAATGCAATGCAAAAGGTAACCACCTTTTAACCTCCCAGAGATCATTGCCCTTCTGTATTTGACTACAGGGTTTGGGGGTGGTTTTGTTTTTTTTCAGCTTGCCATTTTGCTCTCTTTCAGCATTATTGCTTCTTGCTTAATAATCACTTGACGTGCCTCTGCTTTGATGAATTAAACAAAAGCAAGTTAAGGAATAGGATAAAAGCAGTTTTGTGCCATTAAAGTATGAGTTTTTGTATGTGGGTCACAACATCGCACACCCCCAGGAAAGGGCATTGCTATAGCAAGATGCTGCGTCTATCATTTTGATGAGAATAGAATAGAACAGAACAGAACAGAACAGAACAGAACAGAACAGAATTCTTTACTGGCCATGTGTGATTGGACACACAAGAAATTTGTCTTTGGTGCACATCTCAGTGTACATAAAAATACATTTATCAAGAATCCTAAGATATAACAGTGATATCGTAGGACACGAAATAAGCAATCAAATCATACTAGAAACTAAATAAAACAATATAAATTGTAAAGATACAATCAACAAGGTTATAGTCATAAGTAGGAGGAGATAGGTAATAGGAAGGATGAGAAGAATAATAGTAATACAGTCTCAGTAAATAGTTTGACAGTGTTGTTGGAATTAGTTGTTTAGCAGAGTGATGGCATGCTTGTCTAGTTATTCTGGGATACAATGCTCTATAATGTCGTTTCTGCAAATCAAATACAAGGCTTTGCTTCCCAAAAATTCCTCCTCACCTTATTTGACATTTTTAGTGGCCAGAAATTTATTGTGATAGTTGTGTGCATCTTTTTTAAGAACTGCTCCTTTGAGTTGAAATTCCTTGTAGTTGCCCCCAAATACCAAGAAGCAGATTTGATGGTTTGAAACATTTCAGGAGTTGAAGGAGTCCTGAACTTTGTTGAAGAGGAAATTGGCTGATGTGTGATTATGAAGTGTTGCTTGTAATGTTTTTTGTTTATATTGTAGATATGTTTTTAAGCTTTAAATTGCCTTAAAATTGTGGAGAAGCAGAATATGTTAACAAATTCTTCAGTGGTGAATTCATGCTGAGATGGTGGTTACAAATAAAATTTCATCTAAGGAGTAGCTTTCCCCAAATGTAGTCAAATAAAAAGCTACAAAATGTTTTGGGTAGGAAATAGAAAAACACAGGAGGGAAACTGCAATTGCTTGCCCAGAATATAGAGCAAGTGCATTTTTTAATGGACATGAAAAACAGTGCAACAATTTCTTGCAATCCAAATTTTAAAGAAATACTTGATTGCATTTGCTTCATTGTTCCATGCTTCTTTAAAGCAAGCTACTAATTCTTATTTATTTGAATTGGATTTTTTCTTTCTTTCTTATCTTTTTTTTATTATGCATATAATGCAAATCAATTTACATTGTCTGAATATTTGTATTCCCAGGGTCACCTTTTTAGGGGTGGGATATAACATCTACATGGCAAGTGTGATCAAACATCCTATAATAAACAGATAAAAAAGGAAATGGGCTTTTGACACACAGTTGGAGTTGCCATTTTGATTTTTTTTGGCCTTTCCATTGGATGCCTCTCTTGTTTCTTTAAAAACAAGTTTATCAATTTTTCTTAGCCATCTGGTCTATTACAATTATTCTGTAACATTCTAATCATTTATTTCATGTGTTAAGACTTTTTAAATGGACCCCAAATTAAATGACCTTTGGGAAGAGGAATATTTATTCATATATGTGATTTTACCTCCAATGTCCATTTGAAATTATATCATATATGCTGCCTTAAACATTAAAATAGGGAATACAGAAAATTAACTAATTTTGGCTGTGAATCAAGTCATCATACTTAGAGTACACCTAATGAAATTTAAACTGTATCATTGATTTCATTAAATATATTATTTCTAGTAATCATACCTCAGGATTGAACTTCACAGATAACTGCTAATATGTATTTGTTGACTTTAATACCTAACTGCAGTTTTTGCATATTCTACAAAGTGAACGTATAAAAATGGAGCAGGTGTTTGTAATCATATTTATTAAATCAATACAGTCACTAGGATAAGTTCTGTAGTTGGCTACAGGGCCACTTTGGAGAAGACTTGACCACAACCTGTACATTGTTTATCTTTGAATATTTGTTTATAAATCATGTCTTTAAAAAGAATGTTTAGAAATAAGTGATCCGCATCCTTTTTTGTTCTACATCTTGTGAGTCCCATCATTCTTACAAACAGGAAGACAAAAACTTATTTTGGAGCTTTTTTAAATTGTTTGTTTGGTTCATCAATATGAAACAATATACTGTATATATTACATATTAATGTTCTAATCTGCCATGGAATTTTGTTGAAGGCTTGAAATTAAAAGTTTTCATAAAATGTGCAGAGAGATTAAATAATGAGTTAAATTAATTAAAATAATAGAGACAGACCTGTTAATTTGTACACTGAGAGGTTGTACCCTCAGTTGCACTTCCCAAGCTGTCCTTTCATACTGAATAAAATATATGAAGGACTGAGTATGGGGTGAAGAATTAGACGGAAGAAAAAGAAAAACTATACTAAAAGTCTTTTGTGTTTTATGACAATTCTTTCCATCACATCCTTTTTATCTTATTTTGTTTTGTTTCATTGTTTTATTTTATTATTTCATTTCATTTTAGCTATCACTTGAATAATAGATTGAAAAGTAGTCATTATTCAGATACTAAATACATCCAAACACATTTTCTATGAACAAATGAAATGGACAAAAGCACAAATTTGGATTTGTGCTTTTTGTCCCAAGAGCATTAACTGAGCCTTACAAGACAGCTTCACATTGATGCAGTCTTTAAAAGGCAACTATGTCTTTCCTACTTAAAAATTAATCCCAGGAATCTAATCCATGGAGGGGTCAGGATTTAACTTTACACTCCCAGTTGTTACAATGATTTGGTCCTGGTCGCTTTTCTCAAAGTTCAATCCGCATAGAAAAAAAAAATCCTACGTAGATTAAACCACGGGGATTTTTCCTCAGCCACAGATAAAATCTCTCTAGTGTCATTCTAAATTGTTATTATTGTGTAGGACCACCAGATTTGGGTTACAAAATACTGGAAAACTGATGGTAGCACTGAACAGAAAGAAATATTGATACCTCTTTCCTGCCATCTAGAGATCTTTGCCAGTTAGGTATGGTATGCCTAGTAAACAGTCTCCCAAATTTTAGTTTTGAATAAGAAAAACTAGAATAATAAACTTAACCTTTCACTTACTGAACTTCTTTTTTTCAGGTGTTACAGTGTAAGAAAAACTATATAGTTAATTGCTCAGATATTCTACAGTTTATTTCAAATGACATCCAGTTATCAAATGGGAAGCCATATAAAATTATTTCCACAGGTTTTTTTTTCCCTCTGCAAACAGATCTTTAATTGGAGTGGAGGGGAAAGATGAAGCCATAATACAGTAGCAATGTCTACACTAAGTATGCTGGCTGGGGAATTCTGAGAGTTGAAATCCACACATCTTAAAGTTGCAGGGGTTGAGGCTCAGTTCTGACCAAACAGCCCTCTATCTGCAGATTAAAAGTACAAGAACTTTACAAATAAAAAGAGCATTGAACATACCAACTGTACTGCAGGTTTCTTATATTGATGTTTAGGTTACATTAATTGTTTATATATATAACGTGATAGTTTCATTATGTAATCTGTTATGGCATTTAGAAAAATGTTGCCGTTTCTACCACAAGTTGTTGTTATACATTTTTGATTAATGTTTGTACTTTATTCACTAGAGTACCATGTGATATAGAGGCAGGGTATGTAATAATAATAATAATTAAATGCAACGAAAATGAAGCCTACAAATACTTAGGCATTCTGCAGTTGGATAACATCAAGCATGGAGAAGTAAAAACTATTGTCAGGCGAGAGTACACCAACAGAGTTAGGAAAATTTTGAAATCTAAATTGAATGATGGAAATACAATCAAGGTCATAAATACCTGGGCAATACCAGTTATAAGATACACAGCTGGTATAGTTAACTGGACACAAGCTGATTTGGACATTTTGGATCAAAAAACCAGTAAACTAATGACAATGCACTACAGTTTACATCCACGTGGTGATACTGATAGATTGTACCTGCCCCGAAAATCAGGTGGCAGAGGATTATTGCAAGTGAAGCAAACAGTTGAAGAAGAAAAACATGCACTGACTGATTATTTAAAAGAAAGTCAAGAACATCTATTAATCGAAGTAAAGAACAAAAATCTACTGAAGACGCAACAGACAAAACAAGAATACAGAAAAGATGTGATAAAATCAAGAATGAAGAGTTGGCAGAACAAAGCACTGCATGGCCAATTTCTGGAAAAAATAAGAGATAAAGTGGACAGTGAACAAACTTGGTTATGGTTAACAACAGGTACATTAAAGAAAGAAACAGAGTCACTAATCCTGGCTGCGCGAGAACAAGCTATCCGCACAAATGCCATTAAGGCCAAAATTGAAAAACCCTCTGATGATGCCAAATGCAGACTTTGCAAAGAAGCTGATGAAACTATTGATCACATACTCAGCTGCTGTAAAAAAATTGTGCAGACTGATTATAAATTGTGGCACAATTCAGTAGCACAAATGATCCATTGGAATTTGTGCAAAAATTATAATATTAAAACATCAACAAACTGGTGGGAACATCAGCCTGAAAAAGTCACCGAAAACTAGATGGTCAAGATCTTGTGGGATTTCCGTATACAAATGGACAAAATACTGGCGCATAATACACCAGACATCACACTGGTTGAGAAAAATAAGGTTACAATCATAGACATCACAATACCAGGTGATAGCAGGGTCGACGAGAAGGAATATGAAAAAATAGCAAAATACCAGGACTTAAAAATCGAAATTCAACGATTATGTCACAAACCAGCAGTGGTAATTCCAGTGGTAATTGGCACACTGGGTGCTATTCCAAAAGCACTGGAATTACATTTAAAACAGTTAAAAATTGACAAAATCACCATCAGTCAAATGCAAAAAGCCGCACTGCTTGGATCTGCAAGCATATTACGAAAATACGTTACGACGTCCTAGGCAGGGCCCGACTAGTAATCAATGCCAAATCCAGTGAAACAACTGGCCTCTGTGATACAATTTTGTTGTTGCAAATAATAATAATAATAATATAAATTATGTTGATACAACTACTATTAATATTGCTATCACTGAGGAAATGCTTTGAAAGAGTTGCTTTGCAATGCATGGAAACATATATAAAACATTTCATTTTGAATAATAAAAGCAGCTAATATATTTTTTTCCTGACTCATTTGGTTGTTTCTCTTTATTCCCCAGCAAAATATAGGTGTTTGTGCATTTCAGTTTGGGTGTGTCTATGTGTGAGAGTGGAGAAGATCCCATGATGCTACCCATTCAGTTTTTGTGTCTGTATTAGAGTGAGTAGATAGATAGTCTCACTGAATCTTTTGCATTCATACAAACATAGACACACAAGCACACACTCGAACAAACGCACCTATATTTTGAGACACAGATGTTCAAGAGAGTAAAGCATTCCTTCCATTATCTTGGATGAATCATATCAAGATAATGGTAGTAGATTTTGAAACATACATTGCTCCATACACATAAATGAATTTCAGTATGTTATTTAATTTGTCAGAAAATGAAAGCATGTAATATGCAAGATATTTAGACATACTGTTTTGAATCTTAACTATTATATCTATGGAATTCGCTACATAAGTTGCATTGTTTGATACTGTTCTATCAATAATTGTTATTGCATTTTAACACACACACCAGCTATATGCCGTTAGTTTTATGTTAACATCCATGGAGAACATAAACGAAAAGTTGCAGTTTTGAAATACAAGCGTTTGAACAAAAATGCCATTACTGAGGAAATTTCTTGTAATACACAATTTTCAAATTATCTGAAACGTTACATTTCATTCCAATTTTTTTTTTCCGGTTTCAAATCCCACAAAAAGAACTTTGAAGCCATACTGAATTCTGCAAACCCATCAATAGAGTATTGCAAACGGGTCTGACAAGATTTCAAAGACAAAGAAGATTTAATGTATTCTTACAAGGCTCCAGGCAAAAACAGCTTAACAACGGAAAATTTGCACAAATATTCTCTGTGTATTAAACAAGAACTCTCTTGCGCGCTCGTGTTCTTTTGCTCTTTCTCTCCAACTCTCTTTTTAGAAGTTCATGTCTAGGTCAAATCAAGTTCACTTATGTCTAACAGATTATTGTAGTTAAGAGGAATGGCAGAGATTAAAGTGTAGAGTGAAATACCTTCCTCTTTCCCATTGCTACAGGATTTAATATTAAAATCCGGTGACACAAATATAACTACCCGTTAGTAGCTAACCTAGAGACCTCCAGGTGCTGAGCTGGAAGGGATGGTTTTGACTTTGCAATATAAACAGAATTATTTTCTACACATCAAAATTCCACCCACAGAGAACATCATTAATGATTATAATCGTCACATTTAATCATGAGAATGCAGTGACAGGCAAAGAAAGTTTAGACAAACTGACAGTTCAGGCTGTTTCTCTGGAATGGGGCTGGGGGTGGTGGAGGAGGAAATGTTGTATGTGTTTTGTTTTAAAAATGCACATAAATATGCACTTCCTTCCAAGAAGGGTATTTTTGCAGCTTTAAATAAGGCATTCATAAAACCCTTTCCTCACAAGAGCTGGGGAAGTGCATCATTAACCTTTAGATGACATAAAGGCTAGGACCTTAATGAGTTCTTTAAAACTATTCCTTTGCTGATGTTGCTTTCAAAGATGAATTAAGCAAGGACCCTGAAAGGCCGACTTATGCAAAGGAGAACACCATTTTATTTTATTTATTTGGGTGTACGGCAAAGCTGTTGATAGGAATCATCTGGAGCAAAAGGGAAAAGGCCATTTGAACATTGGTGTTATTCTCACTCATTTAGAAATACTTTTTTTTAAAGAGTAACAGTGGCAGAGGCATTTCAACTTAAATTAGCATCACTGAGGAGGCATCTTATCCACATCTGTTCTTGTAAAATGTTGCTTATTTCCATTCTTCCTTTCTTTAAAAAAAGACTCTAATTCTACATTTGCTTCACTAGGAAGGAGCCTACTGCAATCTGTAATTTGCCCTCCATATATTTTAGATAGATAGATAAATAGATAGATAGATAGATAGATAGATAGATAGATAGATGGATGGATGGATGGATGGATGGATGGATGGATGGATGGATGGATGGATGGATAGAATTTGATGAAATAAATGTGTATATTCATTAATTTATTTATTCATTCTTTCATTTATTCATTGTTAATTACATTATTTAATGTTTTACCCTACCTTGATTTTATGAAAAACGCTATACATAAGATATTTTACATTTTTTAATATGTGTCTCTTATAGGCATATTACATCCTGATTTAATTTTCTCAGACAATGAAATACCTTTTTTTTCTTTATTTGAGTAGCATTGGCTCTATTTGTATTCCATATTATAAATGTATAGTCCATAATTAGTCAAACAGCCTGCAAATTCTTTGGCTCCCATCTCCACAATCTGTTCTTCAGTATTTTCAAGTTTTTATTGTTCATATGCATCCTTCTCTGTGACCTCTTGAGTCTTTGTCTAAGTCTGCTCTATATTTCGAAATGAATTCTTTAGCCTTTGGTGTAAAATTTACTCTACATTTTTGTTGCTGAAAATTGCTTTCCTGCTTGTTCCAACAAAATGGAATCTTTTTCTGCTTCAATACTTCTGTTCAGATGGAGTATCTCTTGAGTACCTATGGCTCAGTCTTAACTCCTTGAGATCCCCTGGACTAGGTCCCTGCAGTTTTCTTGGAAAGGGTTTCAGACATGGTCTGCCATTGCCTCCTTCTGAGAGAGCGGCCCAAGGTCACCTGGCTTTAGTACTTAAGGCAGGACTAGAATTCATGTTCTTCCAATTTTAATCTGATGCTTGGAACCGCTACACCAAACTGACTTTTAAATGTAAGATTAGGCCTCACAAATTTAAAATCCATTCTAATATGAATTTATTTGTGTATTTTAAGATAACCCCTACGCAGTAAAATATGTTTTCTGTAAATGAGATGCCAGGCTCAATGGAGTTATGCTAACGTACCTACACAAATATACACAGAGACTGTTACTATCATAAGCCAGATAGGAGAGTTATAGATGGACTCATTTACAGTTTTCAATGTATCTATCATTGAAGAAACTAAAGGACCAGATTAGGGAGAGATTGTCATAGAGGAAATCTATTTATATGGTCTTTAAAAAAATCAACAAGGATTTGATGGCATATAATCAATCAATCAATTTGCTTCTGAATCTTTTCATATGACCCCATTATAAATTGTTTGATCAATGTGTCCAGTTTTGAAAGAGATGATAAAAGGAGAGATGGGGATAAAGACAGAGATGGAGATACATAGATATAGATATAAAAAATTATACTGCGGTATGCATTTCTGATTAAGAAATAGGATATAAACCTTCTCATGAGACGAGTATACAAGAGCTCTCAGATAAAATTAATAATGGCTAAATTGCTGGGTCATGACTAAACAACTTCTGTTTTTTTAAAGCAAAAATAAAATCTAAATTTGATTGGGGAAACTGAACTGCAACTATCCGCACCTTGCATTTGAGGTCTCCTGAGGATTATACTCTGCCCTTCAATTTAGATTAGTTAGTTAGTTTATTAGTTTTGTATGCCGCCCACTCCCAGAGGACTCCGGGCGGCTTACAATAAAAAGGGAGGGGAGGTGCAATGAAATACTGAAAGGTCTTTTTATAGGAAAGACTGACTTCATCATCATGCATCTCAATGTTTAGTATTCCATTTGGGGCTTTTTTTAAAAAAAAAATGCCTTTCATAACGATCTCAGCAAGTGGTAGCATCTGTCCAACCTATTGGGGCTCAGAAGCTAAATGGGGCTGAAGTGGGTTAGTATTTGAAATAGACACTACCAGGAAATTAAACCAAAAATATATATAGAGAGAGAAAGAAAGAAATGAAAAACCATTTCTATTCTATTATCAACAAAATGGCATGCAAAACTTTAATAAAGTTTTTTTCTCACTAGATGAAATTAAATTAGGTTCCATGATTTAATAAATTCAATTTTACTCAAAGGGAAACTCTTTAAACCTATTAATAAAATGAGTTTTAATAGTTTCTCTTTTTTTTCTTTTACTTTCTTCCTTATTCCTCTCAAAATTTGGCACCAGAGCATTGAGGAGTTTTCAAGACCAGCAGGAGAAATGCGAATGGAGACGGTCAGGGGCACATTAGTCAAAGAAAACCCTCTTCCCTTAAGTCCTTATGTCAACAGATGTTGTGACAACCACAGGGGAGCAAAAGGACAGGGCTGGCATTGCAATGCCATATGCCATTTGGACATTCCCACTTACCCTTAGCATAGCTGAACAGATTTAAAAAAATTTAAAAGAAGAAAATGACATATTAGATCCTTGCTTAAATATTTCAGTCATATCAAGATTCATGATACTTGTGGGCACAACAGTTGCAGGATCAAAAGCTATGGCCAAATGCCACTCAGGCATATTATGTTTACACCAATTTTTAGGATTAGACCTTTGGTACAGAATTAAAATATTTCTGGCAAAGAGCTTTTCACTGCAAATAAATGTTGCTCATTTCTGCTACGCTGGATTTAATGCCATGGTTTTGCAGATATATTTTTTTCTGTTTATCTCTCTGATGCTCCATGAATAAGTCTTTCCAATTAACCTATGAATAGTATTCTAGAAAATTTCTTGGCCTTTTAAATTTTTCCTTGTTATTCTACGAATGTATCATCACCGTGTGTAAAAGATAGATTTACTGTTTTAAAATACTGCTATCCTTAGGGCCATATAATAAACATATTTGGCCTTCCCTTTCTATGAATGCATACTTTTTTAAGTAAAATAATTTTTACTGAAGAATTGCACAGCAAAATTTGGGGACTGCTAATTCTGAAAGATCCTTTTCGGTTGCATCTGCATCCCTATTTGCATTGGGTGCTGAGAAATGGTAGGCTGGATCTTAGTATAGAGCCAACCTCTCCTGTTTCTATGTTCTTTTGCAATTTACTGTATTTTCTTTTGATTTTCAAGTCAGTATCAGACAAGCTCTTATAGCACATATCTGTCCATTCAGTTCTTTACACATGCACACACAAAAGCTTTTTGTATCCATGGTTTATGTCTAACAGGCAATCATGGTGAAAGCCAGTCACTGATATTATGTTTTGAGACAAATGATGTTTCAAACATGAAATTAATGATTAGGGGGGAAGAAAATAACACAGGGAACCACGAAATGGCTATAACTCTTCCAAAGGAGGGACAGAGCAGACACAAACAAAGGAAATAAAAATAAGGTTCTAGCACTGATGGTCTGGTGTTAGACATAAGAGTGTTTTAGATTAACAGGTCCTTTCTCCTTTTTCACACTAATAACTGAACATTGTCTGAAGTAAACACACCATGAAATGTATTGATTGTGTTGCAAGACATGTTAGACATCGGGGAAGAGGGGGATGTGATCAGCTGTCGTGAGGAAAGGACAGAGGAGAGGGCAAAGAGCTACTTAGAAAGCCAGGATAGGACTTAACTTTTCTCTCCCATAACTATTTAATCCAAGAATGCCTGGAATTTTCATTTTTGCTCAGAGAAACTGTGCAGAGTCTAAAAATGGCTTATCGTGTGATAGGATCTCAAAAAGATTTTTTAGCTGTAACCTTCAAGGATTAAGCAGCTCAAACTTAGATTTGAGAAATAATGCTTGACAATTAGACAAGGTCAAGATGGTGAAGTGGGAGGTAATAAGCATGAGAGACAGACCAAAAATGAAATAAGCAGGACAAATAGCTGCGGCAAATGTCCTTGGATTGACTCTTACTCAGCCAGTCAGCACTGGCCATTGGCCATGCTGATTATGGCAGATGCGAGTTGTAGTCCAATTGCAGCTGGAAGGAACCAATTTAAAGCAATGATGGAAAGGTTAATTTGGGTCTCTTCCAATGCTACTTTTAGTGATATATAGGCACAACAGTTCCTCTTCCCCAGGCTAGTATAACTCTTCTTGAGAGAGAGGCAACATGAGAGCAGGCAGAAGTCAGGAGAGGAGAGAGGTTTTACATGCCTTAGACCTTTGAAGTTACTGATTAGTGCAAAAGGGGAAAATGGAATTGATAAAAGAAAAACAGAAAACAGCTCAAAAAGTCCCTCATTGAACACAAAAGCATGTGATGCACATTGGACATACACTTAAACATATTATATCTCAAAACCTATATTTTAACATGGTTTGATGGGAGAACAAAATTAGGACTTGAAAAATAGAAAACCTGACATACAGTGGATTTATTTCCAATCTATTCTTTGATGAAATATCTAGTGAGTGAGATCAGTTATCAGAATGTACAAAAATCAAAGTTCTGAAACATCCTACATAGATTTTTAACTTCTTGAGACAGTAAATTGCACATTTTTCCACATCAGTCTGTGTGTGTGTGTGTATATATGTGTGTGTGTGTGCATGTGCACGCATAATGTGTCACAACCCCTGGTATGCCCAAATAATTTCCCTTTATTTATTTATTTATCTCTCTCTCTCTCTCTCTCTCTCTCTCTCTCTCTCTCTCTCTCTCTCTCTCTCTCTCTCTCTCTCTCTCTCTCTCTCACACACACACACACACACACACACACACACAACTTGATACACAGATGATTTACTCTCTAGAAATAAATATTGTGGGGGTAAGACACCCCTACACATACTCCGGTATGTGTTCTGTTAATAACAGTCTGTTGTGCCTTAAAATGGCTTCTACTGTACTTCCATAAAATGGTTTCTATTGTACAATGCAGTGGAGTTGCCATGGTAACAACTTCATAATACTCCATAAGAGGGCTCCCTCTGGGGGATCCAAAATTATATTTGGTCCAGGAAATATCCTGGAAACGCCAGATTATGAACTAGATAAGAATAATTATAGTTTCATAAAACACTATCTCACTAGATGAAACTCTATGCACCCATCTAAGCAAAAATGACCCAGAATCTCCCTTAGAAATCCTGTTCATCATTTACTTGCAGGATTCTTTTAAAATGGAGACTTTGGGAATTTTTCAAACAAATCAGGGAGTCTACTACTGAGTGATGCCTCCTTAGGCAAACTACATGTCTTTGCATCCCTTTGAAACTAATAAAAAAGAGAGTAAAAATAAGACAGTTCTTCTAGGTGACTCATCACAAAATGGGTCCATGGCAGGTGAGAACAAAAAAGTACTTCATTTGAAGAAAAACGCACATAAGGATGTCAATTGAGAAGAAATGAAATGAAATAAAATCAACCAAAGCACATATCAAATCTTTAGCCTTTCTGATTTCTTGGAGTATTTCCCCTTGGCAGTTCTCCTGTTGCCACCCAGACTGATCCTTCACAAGTGAATTTCAAACCAGCCTTCAATCATCTTTCCTTCTGCTGGCAAGAAAACACTAAGAGTCAATCAGCTCCCTGAAAGGAAAATTCAAAACATAAAAGTGAAAGAGCATTCAGCTCCCTGAATTGCCACAACCTTCTATGGCTATTTGTGGAATGAAAAAAAAATGAAAAAAGAAAAAACAGGAGGGGGCAGCATGCACAGCAAATTAGAGCCTTCCTTTTGTTTCTGTTTAAAAACTTCTAGACTAGTTTAGCAGCATTTTTGTAACCAGGTGTGGTTTTTTTTTACAATAGCACTAACTGTGCCTAAAATGTGGCTAGAGAGGCTAGAGACTAATAGCTTGTTTGACCTGAGTTGTTAGAATGACAGACACACTTCGTTTCCCACTTTCAATAACATTTCTTTCAGCAAAAGTCATGTTCAGGCCAAAACATACCGTCCAGGCTGGTATTTTTCTGGCTCAGCCTAATTTTTTTCATTTTTAAAAAATTAGTTTGAGTTTTCAAGTGCCCATCATCAAATATAACATCACCACCCAAATCTGTTTATAATTTAAAACATAAATATGTAAGGCATATAAGTAGAAATAAATTATAATTGGGGACAAATTTAAAACGTTTAAAATAAAAACCTGAACTCAGCAGACTAGCTGAAAGGGAGAGGCATTTACAGCCTTCTTAATGACCAGTGCAGATGAAAGGTCTAAGATTGTATAGTTCCACAGAACTGATGTCATCAAAGAAAAGAAAAGACTTGACCTCCCAAGGGGATGGATGAACCACCAGAGGCAGCCCTGCCCAGATTATTTTAGTGGATGCTAGGAAACCTGCACAAGGAAGGGGTTCACCAGGTGCCCTCAGTCGTGATCTGAGGTACAAAAATCTGAACAATGAATTAGAGGCAGAAAAGAACTACAGAAAACTCACAAGTTGGACAGACATCTGGATTTCTGGATCTCACAGAGAATGGCATTTGTGGCCATTCAATAGCTGTTAGCTTCTAGCATTCAAAAGCAGTAATCTCACATCAGGGTGTCTGCCAAAGAAATTTTAGGGAGCATACATTAAGGTATCAAGGGTGATGTATGAGTGGGCTGGGAGATACCTTCAAGTCTTGCCTACCTGGGCTAATCCCTGCAGTTGTCTTGGCAAGGTTTCAAAAATGCCTTCTTCTTCTTGGGGTTGAGAGTGACTGGCCCATTGGCCCAAGATCCTGCTCCTCTGGTTTCTAGCCTCATGCCTTAACCAGTACACCAAGCTGGCTTTCAGAATTAAGAGAGTTACAAAAGAAGAAGAAAATACATCAGACTATATCCCTTCAGTTTTTCAGGAATCTTCAAAGTGATAGCAGATGGATCCCTGATAGCTTCTTCCTGGGTCTTCAGGTACAAGCGGAGAGTTCATTTCAATAAACCTGTATGGTGTCCAGAATTATTATTATTATTATTATTATTATTATTATTATTATTATTATTATTATTATTATTATTTGTTTATTTATAGGCCGCCCTTTTCCCTGAGGGGACTCAGGGCGGCTTACAATCAAAAAAAGGAAGGGGAGTGTGGGACAATACGAAAAAAGAAATGTGCACAAAGTAAATTAGACAATAAAACTCAACATTCACTCAGCATTCGGGAGGGGCGAAATAAGATTATCCCCAGGCCTGACGGGTTAGCCAGTTCTTGAGGGCTGTGCGGAAGGCCTGGACGGTGGTGAGGGTACGAATCTCCACGGGGAGATTGTTCCATAGTGTCGGAGCCGCAACAGAGAAGGCTCTCCTCCGAGTAGTCGCCAGTCGGCACTGACTGGCGGATGGAATACGGAGGAGGCCAACTCTATGCGATCTGATGGGACGCAGGGAGGTAATTGGCAGAAGGCGGTCTCTCAAATAGCCAGATCCACTACCATGGAGCGCTTTATAGGTGGTGAGTAGGACCTTGAAGTGCACCCGGAGACCAACAGGTAGCCAGTGCAGCCCACGGAGGATCGGTGTTATGTGGGCGAACCGTGGTGCGCCCACGATCACTCGCGCGGCCGCATTCTGGACTAGCTGTAGTCTTCGGATGCTCTTCAAGGGCAGCCCCATGTAGAGCACATTACAGTATTCCAGCCTAGAGATCACAAGGGCTCGAGTGACTGTTGTGAGGGCCTCCCGATTCAGGTAGGGCCGCAACTGGCGCACCAGGCGAACCTGGGCAAATGCCCCCCTGGTCACAGCTGAGAGATGGTGGTCAAAAGTTAGCTGTGAATCCAGGAGGACTCCCAAGTTGCGGGCCCTTTCTGAGGGGTTTAAATTTTGTCCCCCCAGCCTGAGTGATGGTATGGTGGTCAAATTTTTGGGAGGGAAACACAACAGCCACTCGGTCTTGTCTGGGTTGAGTATCAGCTTGTTTGCTCTCATCCAGTCTTTAACGGCTTCCAGTCCCCGGTTCATCACGTCCACCGCTTCATTGAGTTGGCACGGGGCGGACAGATACAACTGTGTATCGTCCGCATATTGGTGATATTTTATCCCGTGCCTTCGGATGATCTCGCCCAGTGGTTTCATGTAAATGTTAAATAGTAGGGGGGATAGGACCGACCCCTGCGGCACCCCATAAGTTAGGGGCCTCAGGGACGATCTCTGCCCCCCCACTAACACCGACTGCGACCTGTCCGAGAGATAGGAGGAGAACCACTGCAAGACAGTGCCGCCCACCCCTATCTCCCGCAGTCGTCGCAGAAGGATACCATGGTCGATGGTATCGAAAGCCGCTGAGAGGTCCAGGAGAACTAGGATGGAAGCATGGCCTCCATCCCTAGCTCTCCAGAGATCATCAGTCAATGCGACCAAAGCGGTTTCTGTGCTGTAACCGGGTCTGAAGCCAGACTGGAAGGGGTCAAGATAGTTAGCTTCCTCCAAGGTACGCTGAAGCTGGAGAGCCACCACCTTCTCAACAACCTTCCCTACAAAGGGGAGGTTGGAGACTGGACGATAGTTATTAAGAACAGCTGGATCCAGAGACGGCTTCTTCAGGAGGGGTCTTACCACCGCTGTCTTAAGCGCGGTGGGAAAGTACCCCTCCCGAAGAGATGCGGCAACAACCGCCTGGATCCAGCCTCGTGTCACCTCACTGCTGTTGGCAACCAGCCAGGAGGGACACGGGTCCAGTATGCAGGTGGAGGCACTCACAGCTCGCATAGCCTTGTCCACATCCCCAGAGGCAACTTCCTGAAACTCAACCCAGAGATGGTTTGCCAAGTTTTCTCCTTGTGTCTCGGCTGGATCTACTGGGGTGGAGTCTAGGTCCGCTCGAAACCGGGCAACTTTGTCCGCCAAGAACTGGACATACTCCTCAGCCTTACCCTGTAAGGAGTCCCCCGTCTCCCTCCTATTTAGGAGGGAGCGGGTTATCCTAAACAGGGCGGCTGGGCGGGACTCGGCGGACGCTACCAAGGAGGCAATGTATGTTCTTTTTGTTGTTCTTAAGGTCCGAATATACTCCTTGGTGCATGCTGTCAAAAGTGCCCGTTTCGACTCGGACCTATCGGACCTCCACGAGTGCTCTAGGCGTCTCCTCCGGCGCTTTACCTCCCGGAGCTCCTCAGTAAACCAAGGAGGCCTCCGGGGGCCGCTGACCCGGAGGGGCCGTAGCGGCGCAATCCGGTCTAGAGACTCCGAAGCTGCCGAGTGCCAGGCAGCGACGAGGGTCTCCGCCGAACTGTGGGCGAGGGTATCAGGAATAACCCCAAGCTCCGTCTGGAACCTAACAGGATCCATCAGTCGCTTGGGGCGGAACCAGCTGGTCGGTTCCTCCTCCCTACGGTGGGGGTTTGGCCTCCGGAAGTCTAGCCTCAGTAGGTAGTGGTCTGACCACGACAGGGGTATGATCTCATTACCCCTCAGACCAAGATCGTAACTCCACTGCTCCGAGAGGAATACGAGGTCAAGCGTGTGACCCGCTGAGTGAGTTGGGCCTCGAATTACTTGAGTCAAGCCCATGGCTGTCATGGAAGCCATGAACTCCTGCGCTCCATCAGAGTGTTCACCGAGCGAAGGCAAGTTAAAGTCCCCCAGAACTATAAGTCTAGGGAACTCAACCGCTAGCTCGGCTACTGACTTGAGGAGCGAGGGGAGGGCTGCTGCAACGTAGTTGGGAGGCAGGTACGTAAGCAGCAAACCCACTTGACCCTTGAGGTCCAGCTTCACTAGCAGGGACTCACACCCGACAAGCTCCGGAGCAGGGATCCTACGAGGTACTAAAGACTCCCGGACTACAATAGCCACACCGCCACCCCTTCCCTGGGCTCTCGGCTGGTGTAGCACCTGAAATCCGGCTGGGCACATCTTGACGAGGGGGACTCCTCCCTCAGGGCCCAGCCATGTTTCAGTAATACATGCCAGGTCTGCGCCCTCATCAGTTATCAAGTCCCGGATGAGGGGGGCCTTATGAACAACAGACCTGGCATTTAGCGACAGCAGCCTGAGACCAGGGTCCTGAACACCCGCGCCATCTGACCTTGGAGTGGGACTCCTAGGGCCGGAAGGAGGGATCTCTATGACACAGCGAGCCCTCCTTCCCCGATGATGGCCTGCCCTAAAGTCCCCGCCATATCTGCCTCTCCCTGTCATGACCGCAATGCTCCGACCCTCTCCCGTGGGCGTAGTCCCCCCAACCACCCCAATGGCCCCCACTTTCCCCGGCAGGTCCTCCGAATCAGACATACTCATTCACTCACCCAAGCAGTCCCCGCATAAGAGTTAAAACATATAAAGTACAATGGTAACAAATAGTAAAAGTGGGACATTCACTCAATCACATACAATCTCATGCACTCATCATACCGATTTAAAAATTGCGCAAGAGAGGGGAAACTTAATATTTTGAACTTCTCCTCTGTAGAGTCCAGCAACAGGGGGCAGAGCCCCAGAGTTTAAAAAGTTTGAAATAGTTAGAGGATTAATGTCAGTTGGGAGAAGGTGCCAAGCAGGCCCCCTGCCCATGTCCTATTCGTCCCCTGCCTTCTTCTTTCTGCAAAGTTCAAGTGCAGGATGGTATACAGGAAAATGGCTGGGAGTCTCAGCAAGGCTGGAGGTGGATTCAAATATCCCAGCTTGTTCCAAAATGTTGGTCTTAAGGGTAAAGGTGGGGGTAAAGCCGATCGAAAGGCAAGGACAGTCAAGCGTCTAAAATGGGGGCTCCTAAAGCAGCCACGGATAGCAGCGGCAACAGCAACATGAGCCGAAAAACAGGCCATGATAGTCAGAAGTTCAAAGGGTGAGATGGAAGAGGGGGTGCGTTTGGTCGGCAGCAGTAACAGCAACGAGCCTAACCTTTCGGCCCACGGCGTCTCAGGAACAAACTCACCAACTCACCAACCACCCTGAGGACAGCTCACCCAGCGTCTCAGCAAGATGAATAAAATAGGACCATGACAATCTGGGTCCAAAGCTGAGCGCTGCATCCACGATGGAGGGTGGAAAGGGGGGGGCGTCCAGTTCAAAGGCCCAGCGACGCCACGCAGAACAAAGGCAGGACCGCGGCAATCTAACACAAGCTAATACAGCGCTGGAACTGCCATCCGCTAGAAACCGCCGTCCACAAGAGGAGGGAGGGGAGGCTTCACGTTCCAGCGGCTCCGTTGTTTCGCACAGGAAGGCAAGCTGCGGCGGTCCGTCAGCTGGAAGCCGCCGCCCACGCCGTCTGTAGGGGGGGGAGTCCGCCTGCAGGCTTCTCAGCACCGCCCGATACCGCGTCGCCCAAAGCCGTCCGGACAGCGTTTTTCCAGGTGTTCGTTTTTCCAGCACCCTCTCAGGATCCTCATACCCAGGCTTTGCCCTTCAGTAGTCTGGCTACAGAAGAGGGTCAATTTTTTTCAAGGTTTCCTTTCTCCTCAAACCCCGAGCGAAAAGCTCAGGAAGCCATCTTCCTCGCACATGCGCAGTTATAGAGAGTCAGGTGACATACAAGTTTATTATTAAAATGACTGAGGTCTATGGCCACTTTTTTCCCCTAATTACTTGGTCACAATTCAGAGGGATGGCCATCTACCATAGTTATCCTAAATGAGAGATCATCAGCTTCATTGTTTTCATCCTCCCTTCTGTAGGTATTGGACTAGGGAGTACATGCTGTTATCTTAATTGTTACAGGCTGTAAACACAGATAGAATGCTCAAAAGGGAAAGTGATTATACAATAAGATACAATGTGTAAAACTTGTATCTTTTTAAGCATGTATGTATGTTCTTGTTTTATTTGTTTCTTTGTATCCTACCTCTATTATTTTTTTTATAAATAATTCAATTATAAATAATTCAAGGCAGCGAACATATCAAACACATATTCCTCCTCTGTTCCCCACAACAGCTCTATGAGGTGATTTGGTCTGAGAGAGAGAATGATTGGTCCAATGTCCCCCACCTGGTTTTTAATCACTTAAAGCAGCTGTAGAACTCACAGCCTCCTACTTTCTAGTCCGGTGCCTTAACCACTAGCCCATATTGGCTCTATGTAGAGGGATCTACTTCATTATGGGTTCTAATAAAGATATTTCTGTTACAGTGACCCAGAAACGAATTGACATGCAATGTAAATATTCAGCATTGGTATAATCTGGTTTTTACAGGATCTTCTGGAGAACAATCTGGGTACAGCATTTGGTACCATTTGAGGTTTTGAGTGATTCCCAAAGACAGCTCCACATACAGTTCATTAGAGAAATCAAATCTGGAGAGTACAAAAATGTAGCATTAGAAACAATCATTACTGTCTATGAGGGGATGCAGCTGGCATACTGGACAATGTTGCTAAAAAATTACTCTGGCTATGAATTCTACCTGAGGAGTCATGGAGATATTTGCAGCTACAATATGAAACCCCCTCCGCCCTTATTACAGTCCTAGAAATGTAATTCCCTGGAGTTTCAATTTATTTCCCATCATCCCTTATTATCTATATGCAAGCATTTGGGAAGTCACATCATTGCCAGATGATGTTAGGACACAAAAATGGATTTGACTGTCCTTGGCTTAAAGAATGCATGTAGAATTCTTCCTTTCCTACTTCACCGGCTAGTTTCTGACTTCCTACTTTACCAACAACAGTATATAAATTAACTACTATCTCTAGAGAATTACTCATTTTTATATTTCTTTTTTAAACCAATGGACTTCTCTCTCCTTAATTCCAAAAACTTTTTTTTAAAAAAATAGGCTTTTCACACTGTTTCTTTGCCAAGTACCTTCCTGAATTAGGAAGACCTTAAGACATTTATTTTTTATTGATCAGACCATCCAGTTACTTCCTTTAATATCTAGCAATAATTGTGTGGCACTTTTTCCAGATAGATGCAATAATAATAAATACCCTGTTTTTAAAAAATCCACATCTACCAAAAGTCTACCCAAACCCCAAGCAACAGATTTAAACCAAGTTTAAATAATGTTAATACTATCTATGCCAGTATTTAAAAGTTATAGAAGAATAATGAATGTTATATGTACGCATATTCTCTGCGTATTATGGTTTTGCACAATCCCAGCAAGAATTTCTCACTCAAGTGCTGTCTGTTTAATGTATCACGATAATATGTGCTATCCATGAAGGAAAAGCCAGACCATTAACTCTTTCCCACAATAGCCATTAAGTGAAAGATAAAGTTGAATTTAAATCCCATGTTGATCCATAATCCTATTTTTAACTGGCTGCACATTTGTGAATAAATTGATCTATGACATTATCAACAGATTCCTTAGAGTCAGAAAGAAAGTCTAGCATCTTTGGAAATAATTTGAACTGTTGTGAGGTTGCCATGAAATGTGCCTGGGAATTTTGCTCTGACCAGCTTCTCTTTCTCATGATTGAGGATCTAGACAAAATGGCAGTCCACAATGGATGTATCTGAAATATCTTGAAATAATAAGAGAAAAAAAATGTTCCCAAATGCCCTGATCTTTTTGGGGGTGGGGGTGGGTGGGTTATCCTTTGTTATCAGAAAAATCATGAACAAACAGATGAATGAATTCTCAGTTAGAAAGGGCTGTTAAGATAAAAGATCAAGTAGATGAAATCATTAGTGATAAATGACTCAATTAAGGATAAGCAACTCATTGCAACAAATGTTAGACTGCTTTCTACACTGTGAAGTCTGAAATTTGGAAGGTTTTTACTTTTATTTTTTTATTTTACTTTTTTTTAAGCTACCAGCAGAACACCATGCCCTTAATATCATATCTTTTTGAACTTGATGTCCTTACTTACTAGCCAGACTCCTGAAGTATCACTAACTAAGAGACTCCTCAGCAGGATATGGGCAAAAAGTGTAATGATGTGGTCACCTGGAAATTGCTAGAGGAAAGGAGGCACGTTATACCATTTAGGAAACTCTTGAGAGACAACAGGAGTCAAAGAGAAGGTAAACTGAACTAAAGCTAAGAAGTGGGAAAGTAGAGGATGTGATCGTGCTGTGTTTAAAAATCACCTCAGAACTCCCTTCTAACCAAAAGCTCGCTCTGTGTCTTTATTGCTGAGATAGTTTGCTGATTTTATGTCTTGTACAGCGAGAAGGGGGAGGGAGGGAGGAAAAGAGAAGAGAGGATGCATGTTTCCCCTCCCCTGTTTAGTCTCTTTTTTCTCACACACAATGCTCTGTTCCTGTACATACAACTGGGTCAGTGGGAGGGAGGGTTATTGTGTTGAGGGGATACAAAAAAAAAAGTCAACTGACCCACTTAGCAAATCCCCAGGGGTTAAATTTAGCGCAAAACAAACCTAGCCATACATAGGGCTAAGCTAACTCTAGTCAGTGACTGCTAACTCAGTTAGTTAATTGGAGCATAGCACCAGAGCCAAAGAGAAGAAAAGTAGAAATGTGGTAGCTAGCTCCACAGCCTGTGTCATTTTCCCAGACTGGAGGATGAACATATACCATATGGCCTCCACATATTCAAAAAAATCTACTGACCAATTTAGCCCCCCTGATAGTAACCTTTATATCTCAATATAATGCTTTGTTTGAATAAACAGCATTAAAAAAAAATCAAACCAGAAAATGTCCTACCATCAGAATGGTAGTGTTTAAACTATTAATGTTAATTCATTGAACTATCTGTCTGGTTTAGGGATACTACTTATAAAAAAGGCAAGGTGAAAATATAACAATATTAATAAGTTCACACATGCACCACAGTCCGAAGCATCTTTTCTCCATCAAATCCCAACTAAGCTATACAAGGAAATTTCCTTTATCCTTCCTTCTTTCTATTTCTAAAAAAATAATAATCCTAAACTGGATGCAAATTAATTTCTGGGAGGATGGAATAGAGAGAAATAGACATGGAATGTTTGTTAAGAGCTGACTAGCTTTTGCCATGCAAGAATACAGTACTTAGTTGTACCTATTTTATACAGATCTGCATTGTTTTACTCCCAATTGGCTGTAAAAATGGTCAGAAGAGCCACAAAGAGATTTAACTGAATACAGTTAAATTCAACAGCTTCTAGAACACTGAAACTAAGCAGCAATTAAGAAAACATTTACTACAGTAATTATTTTTGTCTAGATTGCTAATCTAGTGCTACTGACACAGAAGAGCTGTAGTGGTAAATCCCAGACTACCTTTTGTCTACCCCTGGTTTTCCCTATCTTTCTGGTCTCAGTTTACAACAACAAAATGCTCATCTGGAAAAAGCTGCATAAACAAATGTTCTGTCACAACATCCCACCAGGCCACTGTTATACAATAAAGTCAGGCTGCTAGTCCATGTTTAAATAATGGGTATTGATTCCCTTGTTACTTACTGTCCTTGCTTTGAACTTCATTAATCAATGTACGCTTCCTGAAATCCAATGTCTAAGTCTCAGAGAGGTGAACACAGACAAGATTTGTAACCCAGAAAGCAAAACAACATTGTGCGATCAGTAATCTCCTTGGGCTGCAAACTTGTGTTGTTCCACTAAAGTGAAAAGAGAAGTATCTATTGTCTTTCATACAACTACAGCCAAATATTATATATTCCAGTGCATGTTCTACCAGGAACTTAGCCAAGTCTCCTGTGATGCAGAATTCTCATTTTTTCCCCTTTTCACAGATGTGAGACAGCATATGCAAGACAAAATAGAAACAAATTTCCATCTGAATTCTTTCACCAGTAATAATTTTTGCAGGCTGGCTGCTATGAGGTTGACATTTAGACATTTGCAGTATGGAATAGAGCGCCAATAAAGTGAATATTTGCCCTATAGTCCTTTGGGTAGCAATAGGCATGAAGCTCTGAAATAAAAAGAGCAATGGCAGAGGAGGGAGTTCAGAGCAAGATATGAAGGGAAAAAAATGTGCTTATTAAAGAGACTGGGAGAAACAGTAGGCCTTACAGAGAATGCCTAGACGTCTGGCACTCAGACAATTCAGCCATCAATAGGCACAGAGAGATAAACAACATCTACATACCTCAAAAGAGAGAATCAAAAAACTAAAAGACCACAAGATCTCCATGCCAACAATCAACACCCAGAGATATTGAGCGAGATTAACACCATGATTAATACTGGATCAAAAAGCAAGCGGTAAATAATATCCCAATGTAGGAATTACCAACTCAGACAAACAATCAAATGGTAAACAACAACCTAATCAAGGAACTACCAAGAACACTCCCACCAACACGAATAGGGCAAGTGAACAGAGAGCAAACTCCATTTTCTGTAAGTGAGGAACAATAGAGAATTCTGCTTAGAGGAATCACTGCATGTCTTTCTTGGGTTTTGGAGCCTGATAGATGTTTTTGTGCATTGAAAGGTAGCCACAATAAGCCATCAATAAGTGAAGCACGACTCCTTTAATGTGTCACACATATCTATTTAAACAGAAGGGATTTTGATTTCCCAGTCTAATCCACCATTTTGACCATGTCATTTTTAATTATTCTTTCTTTAATCATTTTAAATTGTTTTTAAAAAGAGAGAAAAAAACTAGGCAAATAAAAAAATTATAAAGTGGTATAGTATTAGTAAGTGGGGAAAGGTTATTATTGAGGTTGGATAGCTGATGCTCAATATTATCACTGATGGAAAATGATCTATTTTTTAAAAAAAATATCCATAAGAATAAAAGGATTGTAGAGATCTTTTTTGAATACCTAAATTGAGTGCCCAAAATCCCACAATTTTGTTATTTAAGATTTCAAAACATAGAAAGGTAGAAAGAGCTACTAAAAACATTGGTAAATACTTAATTTCCAATTTTCCATTTGTTCTACTCTGATATACAATGTATTTTTGACTTTGTTGATAGTCTCTATAGATGCCCCTCTTCTTATTAAAATATAGAATCCTAAAATATAAAACATTAATGTGAAACAAAACACTGTATATACAACAATATTTTTCATACAACCATTGAGAGAGAGAGATTTTTAGAACCAGGCTAGTTCTGTTACCACATGAGATAGCAATTCTCAGAAGCGCTTTTTATGATCCTAAAAACAGCTCTATTTAGTGTTAAGGGTAGTCCTGTGATTGAATTAGTTAGAAGAGTGGTTCCTGAGTAGCAGTTAAATCCAAGAAGGCACTGGGGATGGATTGGCACCCATATTTTTACCTTCAAAGCCATGGTGGCACAGTGGTTAGAATGCAGTATTGCAGGCTAACTCGCTAACTCACTGCTTGCTCCAGGAGTTCGATTGTGAGTGGCTCAAAGAGTTGAAAAAGTTAATTAAAGCCATGGTGTGCAGTGGTTAGAATGCAGTACTGCAGGCTACTTCTGCTGACTGCTGGCTATCAGCAGTTCAGCAGTTCAATTCTCACCGGCTCAAGCCTTCCATCCTCCTGAGATTGGTAAAATGACAACCCAGATTGTTGGGGGCCATATGCTGACTCTGTAAACTGCTTAGAGAGGGCTGTAAAGCACAGTGAATCAGTATATAAGTCTAAGTGCTATCGCTGTTCACCAAACTGGTTTGCTTACTGCTTCATATGGCAAGCAAGGTGTAATACAATACAATAGCAGAGTTGGAAGGGATCTTGGAGGTCTTCTAGTCCAACCCCCTGCCTAGGCAGGAAACCCTATATCATTTCAGACAAATGGCATCTTCTTAAAGACTTTCAGTGTTGGGGCATTCACAACTTCTGGAGGCAAGCTGTTCCACTGATTAATTGTTCTGTCAGGAAATTTCTCCTCAATTCTAAGTTGCTTCTCTCCTTGATTAGTTTCCACTCATTGCTTCTTGTTCTACCCTCAGGTGCCTTGGAAAATAGTTTGACTCCCTCTTCTTTGTGACAGCCCCTGAGATATTGGAACACTGCTATCATGTCTCCCTAGTCCTTCTTTCTATTAAACTAGACATACCCAGTTCCTGCAACCATTCTTCATATGTTTTAGTCTCCAGTCCCCTAATCATCTTTGTTGCTCTTCTCTGCACGCTTTCTAAGTCTCCACATCTTTTCTACATCGTGGTGACCAAAACTGAATGCAGTATTCTAAGTGTGGCCTTACCAAGGCATTATAAAGTGGTATCAACACTTCACGTGAACTTGATTCTACCCCTCTATTAATATAGCCTAGAACTATGTTGGCCTTTTTGGCAGCTGTTGCACACTGCTGGCTCATATCTAAAAGGTTGTCCACTAGGACTCCAAGATCCCTCTCACAATTACTACTGTTGAGCAAGGTACCACCTATACTGTACATGTGCATTTGTAAATGTAGAACCTTATTCTTTTCACCATTTGTGTACATGTGGACTACCTATGATTATTAAATTTAATTAACAGAGATGAAAATCATATTCAAAGAAAGATGAACATTATCAATCCAGTAAATTTCATTGAAATAATACATATTGATGGCTAAAGACTACAGTCTGTCAACTTTCAACATACTTAATTAAATTGTAAGTAATGCATTTAAAAAACAGGGAGATTTGAGGGGATGGGGAAAAATTATTTACACCTCAGAATTTTTATTAATAGTGTCATTTCTGGAGGCTGCATTCATTTCAGTTTTCCTAAAGGAATGAACAGTTGATGGTTTCCAAAGCAGCTTGATCTTCTGTATGTCTTGGGTAATGTGTTAATAGTTTTTAAGCCAAGAATTATTAATGGATGCTCTCTGATTCAGTTTACATTTAATAAATAAATAGATACTTTCAAGATAGTTTTTTTCTAAAAAAGATATCAATTTCCCATTTTATCCATTTCTGTTTTGGATTTTATATGTATGTTTTTATGTATACATGCATGTATAGATGTGGATGTGGATATAGTATATTTATAGTATATAAATATACTATATTCTTTATTTTGCAGGAAAACGAGGAAAAACAAATCGAGTCCAGATGTTCAAATACTTATTTTTTGAAATTGTACTTATCCATGTTTTACTAACAATTCCTAGATTCTTTTATTTTTAGCATTAATAGTAACCTAAGTAAGCTTCCCTCTGATGCAAAATCTAAGGGTTACTGTGGAACCTTAGGCAAGAAAGATATTACAATAGGTTCCAAAATAGTTTGATCTTCTGTGTAAGCAGTGATTTTCAGTCCTGGTTTACTGTTGTGGAGCAGGAAGAAATGCTAAATTAGAAAGGGGGAAATAAAATGAAGTGGGTGGCATCTCAAATAAGAACAATATACACTACAAAACTGGAGGAAAGCTCTATTTCTTCTATGATCAAACGGCTATAATTCAGTTCTATATGATGTTTTACACATACATGCAGATTTGATCACCTATGCAGACAGAACAAAAGCAGAGATTTTGTCAATGTCCAATTCATATTCTTGAACTGCAAATTCCACGTATTGCAGTCAGGGTATTCCATGATGAAGGGATACTGGAAAACTGAATTTTTGCTTTTCATGGTGGCCCCTTTGCTTTGCTTCTAATTCTGTCCACCTAGAAAATGTGCAGAGTAGAAAAATAGAATATAAATCAAATAAAAAATAAAATAGTTGCCTATAGGCGGCCCTAGGAAATGACATCAGTAAATGCCATAGTGTAGTAGATGGTAGTAAAAGAGTTAGCAAGCTGCCATAGTTAAAAACTCACCTATGAAATTTGGTCCCATCAATGCAGCAATAATGTAGGGTAGAGTGATTGACAAGAACTGTGTTGGCACAGAAACTTTTTTTTTAAATCCTCTGGCCTATTTCTAATGAACTAAACTTTTAAAGAACAAATGCACATGTGGAAGCAGTAGGAGATAATTAGCTCTATTAAATGAGGCTGTTCATTGGATTCTAACCATAATATCTTTCACAGCGGGAGAAAGAGTCTATTTATGTGTCAAGGATCCTTACCCGTGACATTTCCTAATTGCTTTGGGGGAGTTCTGTTAACTTACCTAAGCATCAGGGGACACCGAACCTGAAGTTTACTGTCGAGATCTTGGGAAGATGATGATGTGTGGAATGATGATTAGGCAGTGTGGAGATATTTTTTTTGCCTTCTTTTCTTTTAATATATGAATCAGCGAGTGGGGGAATGAAATCCAATCACACGTGCCTGTTAATTGATTACAGTCAGAGAGAGACAGTTGAATCAAAAAAAAATGGAGCAGTCACGTCAGATTACTTGTTTAGCCAGAACATAAATACATGAATACACACAGACCCCTAAAGATAGTCGCATTTGAGATAAACAATGCAATGCAAAGTCGAGATTAGGATATCATAAGAAAAAATTAAAGGAAAGGACAGGACAAAAAAATAAATGTAGCTAAATATAGATTATAGCCATGATGGTGAACCTGTGGCATGTGTACTCAAAGTGGCATGTCACACCGCATGCTCGGCCTTGCCAGTTTGCATTTAGGGTTTTTGGCGTGCATGCGCACTCAATGATCAGCTGTCCTTTGTGCGTGCAGCAGTGCTGAAAACCGGTGTGCATATGCATGTGGGCCAACTGATTGTCAGGTGCACATGTGGGCCAGAACCCAGAAGTTTGGCTTTTGGGGAGTGTGGCCCTGATGAGTATGCGCATACATGTGTGATGCTTCCGCGTGATCTTTTCAGCACTCGGTGCCAAAAAGGTTCGCTATCACTGGATTACACCAATATTATTTTGCTACATTGTTATTTTCTTTCAAAAACAGCCATGCCATCCATTTACAATGTATGAGCATTGATTCAGACATTGCCTTTCTCTTATTAAACTTCCTACAGTACCTCTCTCTCTTTTTCAGGATCTTCTCAGTCCTGCCCAACTTTCTGTGTCTTCCCCTTTTATCTCATTCACTCTTCTTTCATTTATTTCTCCTTCATTCTCGTTGTATGGCCAAAGCAGGGGTGGGTTCCTGCCAGTTCTAACCTCTTCTATAGAAGAGGTTCCACAAATCTACAGTGCCGTTTAGAACCGGTTACAGCTCCCTCCCCCCGCCCGTCCACACATCATCAAGATGAAGAGCGAGAGGAGGAATTCTGGGAGTTGAAGTCCACAAGTCTTAAAGCTGTCAAGTTTGAACACCCCTGGTGTTTTTTTTAAAGGGTTAGGGGTGCAACAATCTTGTAACTTGACAGCTTTAAGAATTGTGTGCTTCAAATGGCAGAGTTTCTGAGCCAACATTTTGATTGCTAAACAAGAGCGTTGTTGTGAGTTTTACCACATTTTACAAGTTGGCCATGCCCACCCAGTCACATGGCTGACAAGCCACTCCCACAAAGCAGGCCACACCTACAGAAGAGGTTCTAAAAAAAATTGAAACCCACCACTGGGCCAAAGCATACTTTTTTTTTTCATTTAAGTTTGTATTAAATACACATTTCTTCTGCAACCAATTATTATTGATTACATCTCTTTTTACTTTACCCAGCAACCTTTTAATTTACTCCTTCCATTTTGTCAATCCTACAAGGTACACCAGACCAGGAAATCAACTCTGCAGCAAGGTAAAACTACTTTTATTGACACAGATAATTCTAACAGAATTTTTCAAGACTGATTGTGCTGTACAATCACAGAAGCATCTACTTACTTCCAAATGTTATCTCATTTCTCTAGACTAATATATGCATACCATTGACTTGCGTTGAGGTTTATAGCTGGTGAGGCCCTGACTCAGTGGTGGGTTCAAATTTTTTTAGAACCTATTCTGTAGGTGTGGCCTGTTTTGTGGGAGTGGCTTAACAGTCATGTGACTGGGTGGGAGTGGCCAACTTGATGACACTCACCAGGGAATGTCATGGATTGGGTAAAATATGGTGAAACTCACTTAACAATGCTCTTGCTTAGCAACCAAAATTTTGGGCTCAATTGTAGTCATAAGTCAAGGACTATCTCTGCCTTCCTCTGCATGGCAGCCTTATCCTAGTAAACTATTTCTAGCAATTTTCCTCTTTGTTAGAAACACCAAAATAATCCATAAAATGTAAGGTTTCCTGCTGCAGGAGGGGGCTGGACTAAATGACCTCCTAGTAGCCTTCTAGCCCTAAATTGCTGTGCTGTTTTTCTTTCTTTCTGCTAACAAAGAAACCTGCCTGAGGCTCATTCCACATGCCTGTCAGATAGAGATAATGAGATAATGACCCTAGAGAAAGTTTGGCTCCATTCACAAGCCTTTTAGAAACACAATGCTCATATTGCACAAACCCCAAAAATTCAAAAACATAAAACCATATAACATATAACCATATATCCAATTTGTTCTTTCCTGCACCTTTTCAATTTAAAATTATTAAGACTTGTGGACTTCAACTCCCAGAATTCCACAGCCAGGCATGCTCAGTTCCGATTTAAAGCAACAGCATTTGTTTTTCTCCTTTGCGAAATAAGTTTCCTTCTTTCTTCTTCTTCTTCCTTCCCCTCCTTCCTCCCTCTCTCCCTCCCTCCCCCCTCTCTCAAACACACACACACACACACACACACACAAGTTGGATTGGATATCTTTTCCAATGGCTTGAAAGCAGCTCCTCTGCCATCCCCCCATTCCCCCTCTGCCTTTCCCAAACATCTCCCCCATTGCAAATGCATCCTGCTGTCTGTGTGGGAAATGCCTGGAATGCAATAAAGCCCCACCCACTCACCTCCTGCTGGCAGGCTGGGGTGAGAGGAGAGGCAGAGAAGCTGGAGGGGAGCCGATCCGAGCCTTCCAAAAGAAAGAGGCTGGGAGAAAGTGTGTGTGCTACAGCATGGCTCTTTGCCTGGCTTCCTGCCTCCTCCTGTGGTCTCCTCAGTGCTCGCTTGTGCTCTCCCTCCTCAAGTGTAGTTTGATTGCAGGCAGAGCCACATTGCCTTTTCAACTTGTAATCAGTGAAGCTGGGCTGGATTTTTATATAGTTTTATCCAACTGTGTGTGTGAGAGAGAGAAATGGATGGGGGCCTGGGGAGGAAGTCACTACACTTGGGGAGGAAGAGCACCAGCAAGCACTGAGGAGACCACAGGAGGAGGCAGAGAGCCAGGCAAAGAGCTATGCTGTAGCACACACACTTTCCCCCAGCCCCAGAAGGATCCACTATATAAAAATCCAGCTCAGCTTCATTGATTACAGGTTTGAAAAGGTAATGCAGCTCCGCCTGCAATCAAACTACACTTGGGGAGGGAGAGCACAAGCGAGCCAGGGTCCTTCCTTCCAGCCTTTGCCCAAAGCCCCACACAGCACCAGGAGGATGACGTTTGAATTCCTCCCCTTCCCTCCGACCCACATGTACCTTTTCCAGCTGCTTCAGAGAGGACTTCAACTCTGCTCTTGCCTCGGGTCCTCTGCAGAAGCCCCGCCCTCACTTCCTACTCTTGGAGAAGCGCTTTGCAAATGGGCTGCAGCACAGAGGAGCGTACCAGTATGGGGGCATGGCCACACCTCCATGGAACGGCTGTCATTTACTCTGCTGCTGCTGAGTCACAGGAAGAATGAGCGCCCTCTACTATGAGGCAGGAGAATTGCGTGCCTCATCTAGTCTGACTTTTTAGACTTTTAAGCCTCTGCTTAACTCTGCTCATGCTGAGCGATCATAAAATGCCTAAAATGTCAGACTAGGTGAGGCACGCAGTTCTCCTGCCTCATAAGGCACTTTTTTAGAAGCTTTTTAAAACAGTTGAGCAGAGTCATCCATGGTGAGGCAGCAACTAGTTGAGCCTCACCTCAGCTCTTGCATGACTAGTTGAACGGTAAATGTGAAAATTCTGCAATTTTAATATCAAATAATGTAAAACTGGTGAAGTTAAATGGAAAATAACTTTATGGTACAGATCAGTAGATAAATACAAGCATTTAATTTATTTTTTCCTTTTACTTTTTTTTCATGATGAGAAGTGAGACTGTGACTGCACGTCACTGATGCATACATATATGCAAACATACATACACATACATACATGTTCTATATATTTCAGCACCTCTTACCTAAGTAATGGGCCTTGCATTTTCTGCCAATGTTATATTATTTTCTCTATATACTGTTCAATTGATTATTTTCATATACCTTATAGTCATAAAAAAAGTAAAGGAATCCCTGCGGATTATACTCCACTAGCCATTGCCAACTATAGCGGGCAGTGCTCTTCTCTGTTTCAAAGCCATTGAGCCAGTGCTGTCTGAAAACATTTTGTGGTCATGTGGCCAGCATGGTGTCACAGAGCACTGTTACTTTCCCATTCAAGTGGTACCTATTTATCTACTTGCATTTGCCTGTTTTTGAACTGCTAGGTGGGCAGGAACTGGGGAAGGATGGGACCTTATCCCATTGCATGATGCTTGGATCTCAAGCCTGGGCTGCTAGCTTTCCATCTTAATCACTGAGCCACTGTGCTGCTCCCTATATATTCATATGATTTCTATATAATAAAATGGGTATAAGTGCACTCGAATGTATAGCCAGTCTTGTATATTTTTACAAACATAGATTTCTCCCAATTTTTCTCATAATGTCAACCAGCATATACCCATCTTAAAATTTCTGCAACCCTTTTCCTGTTTTTAGTAAACATTCTTACAACATACATAAATCCATCTACTTGTTCTAATCTTTACAGTTTAGGTAGGACTGGCAATTTCCGTTCACAGTGTTATTTTTCAAAACTAATTCTGACTTGGAAAAGTATCAGGCAGTGCTGTATCTTGGCACATTCACAATTTAATTTTCGTACAAATCCTAATACCCTGAAGTATGATATTGGCTATGGATTAGACTTGCAACAGAACAAGTAAAATATATTTAACTGTTTGGGCATACCCACCTGACTTATACTTTGCATAAGGGTCAAAAATCTTCAGTTTCTTTATCATTCTAAGGGTATACCATGAGGAAAAAAGTAGTTAGTTTCCTGATACATTTGCCCACTTGGGATCAAAACAGCCAGATTTTTTTGGAGACATCTTCCATGCTGTGTGTTCTATTCTCAATTAGCTGGTCTTTTCAAGGTCATGATAAGGCTATGGTTAAGTGTACTCAATTGTTAGATTTCCTCATCTCTCCCCTCCACAGCACTATCTTCACACACAAAAATAAAGTTGAGTCTAGAATAAATCAATTCCCTCCAACCGATTCTGAAGAATTATGGTTTCTTTCATGAAATTATATTAGCAATGGACTTTCATTAACTAGGTTAAGAAAATGAGTCATGGAAGGGCCTTCAACCCTGACTCCCTAAATATGCCCCCTTTCCCCACCCATAATTTACCCAATAAAAAGATTCATTTTGGAAATGTCTTGTGTCAAGATGTTAGCAACAGAATTAAGAGAATTTGAATATAATTTACACCATTTCAGCTCTTGAGTTCATACCAGCCTTGACATCCATAGTGCTGCTAAATTTACTAGTGGTAATCTTAATATCATGAGAGGTAGCCACTGGTTATGACAGAACACAAGGAAAAAAATGAGGTAGTAATTTGTCACAGTGACAGCCACATAACTCCTGTGACAACTCAATTCATAAATTTTATTTCGGTATCTTCTGCAGAGTCCCTTCTTGTAAAATAATAGCTGTGGAGGACAACATTGCCAGCAGAGTATGAAGTAGGACACAACATATAGGAGGCTATTTCTGTGAAGGTTGCTAGGTATGCTGATAACAGAGAGTAATTAATGCTTTTCCCTGTTGCTACTGAAAAGTTTCTGCAGAAATAGTGATGATTCAATTCTTTGCACATTTCCAACTTTTATGTCTTTGCCTTTGTAAAGGCTAACATTCATGCACAGAATATTTAGCATGGATATTGTAGAAAAGGAACATCCAACCACTTTTTGTGACTATAGCTTCAGCTTAGAATACAATAGAAATCCTAATGCAGCTCTCCATTTTTTTTTTTTACAGAAAAAAGGTTGTGGAGCTGCATATTTTTGCTGTGTGTGTTACTGTCTTGTGCCATTTTACCAGTGCAAATCAATTCCTCTTCACAATGGCACACGAGGGAGAAACTTCTATATCTTTTTATTCTTGCTTTTTCCGACCTTGCCTTTGTTCATTTAAACTTTTCATCTTTATCTTTTTGAGGATCAAATCAGCTGTTTCCGGTCATGAATGATATCTCACTTTTACTCAACCCGTATATTCTTCATTTATATATTTGTTTTCCAATATTTCCATTCATTTCATTCATTCTATCTGATCAAACCTCCTAATAAGATTTCTGTAATCATCACCCATTTCTGGGTGTTCATTTCTGACTCTATCTCTTCTTTTTATCACATGCATTTCTTATCTCTATGCTATCCTGACATACCCAGTTCTTATATATCTTGACAATGCAGCTTTCACATAAAGCCGGCTGTGCTTCTTTTGACAAATATATATTCCTCATTTATTACCCACTACTTTCTATCAGGACTTGCACTTCTTAAAAGATTCTCTTATCAAAGTACATAAATTAATTTACTTGATATAATTTCAATCTACAAGTTACAGTCATTCACTCCATTGTAAATGTTAAATACAACTACCTTTATCTTCAATATATTTATTTTAAAAACCATACTCTTGGTTGCACCATACAATCTATCTAGATTTTAGATAAACCTTTATACATAAATACTTCTGCATTCACATCTCCATACGTCTAAATCACCATAACATTCTTAATGTTTATCCATAAGTATATGGAACAATCCAAAATACATTGTTCATTTTTTAGTTGTTTCCTGTTTGGCATTGCCATTCAGTAAGCATTCCATTCATTATTATTCATTACACACTAAATCAACATTTTAATTGACTTTAAAACCAAGGGTTTTTTCCCCCCCAGGTTTACTCAGATCTTTCAGGCCGTATCTGGATATCTATGAAGTTACAGGTTTTCTGCTCAGTGTGCCTCACTTTATATTTTTTAAATTGAATGCCATCTGCCAAAAAAATGGCTTTTCATCCCATTTAATAATATCCTTATGGTGAGTCCTGCACAATAATCTATTATATCATGTATTAATTTGACCAACTCACTGCTTACCCAATAAATAAAGCATTAGCAAAAAGTTTAAAAGCACACATCCTATTACAGTTCCTCTTATATCCCTCCATTGGGAACACTATTTATTGTCACAGTTTACTTTTTATTTCTGATCAGCGACCCATAAAAGGATGCATTCTCTTATTCTGTGATTTCTAAGTTTACTTAAGGGCTTTCTGAAAGTCCAAATATATAGTGCCAACTGAGTCACCTCCATCAACATGTCTGTTGGTACCCTCAAAAAGAAATTCTAAGAGATTGATAAGTCGGAATTTACCTTTGCAGAGTCCATGCTGATTTTCTTAAAGGAAGACTGGTTTATGTACATCAGAGGGTTGGAGTTTTTTCCCCCACAAATGGTTATTCCATCAACTTAATCAGAACAGATATTGTGATCAGACCTGGATCTACCTAAGTTTGGCGGTGAGGCGGTGGAGCACGGAAGCGGCAGGGACGTTCTCGCCGCTGTGTTTCAACAGGCCAGGCGTCTCACATTTATGTCCACCATAAACGCGAGACACCTGGCCTGTTGGACACAGTGGTGGTGGTGGGAGGAATTGGCTGGGTGGGCTGGCTGACTGGGGAGGGGAGACCCCTTTAAAGCCCAGCATCGAGTGGGGAGGAGGAGGCGGAGGAGAGTGGTGAGTCCAGGCAGGGAGCAAGTCGGGCGGGCTGGCTGCAGGCCTGGGCAGCAGGATTGTCCGTATGAGGAGGGGGGGCAAGGCGGTGGAGCGCGACCGTGGCGAGAAGCATCTCAGATGGAGCTGGGACACCCAGAAGGCAAGCCAGCACTTCGGCATGCCTTTAAGTGCCGGCTTGCCTTCCAGGTGTCCTGGCTCCATCTGAGATGCTTCTCGCCGCCGTCGCGTTCCACCGCCTTGCCCCCCCTCCTCATACGAACAATCCTGCTGCCCAGGCCTGCAGCCAGCCCGCCCGACTTGCTCCCTGCCTGGACTCACCACTCTCCTCTGCCTCCTCCTCCCCACTCGATGCTGGGCTTTAAAGGGGTCTCCCCTCCCCAGTCAGCCAGCCCACCCAGCCAATTCCTCCCACCACCACCACTGTGTCCAACAGGCCAGGTGTCTCGCGTTTATGGCGGACATAAATGTGAGACGCCTGGCCTGTTGAAACACAGCGGCGAGAACGTCCCTGCCGCTTCCGTGCTCCACCGCCTCACCCCCTGCCTCCTCCGACCCCACCGCTGTGAAGAAAGAAAAAAACAACACACAAACCTCAATAAAAAATTAATTTTTTTATTAAATTACAAATTAAATTACAATAAATTTGAACCCCCCCTCCCTCCGTCTGATCCACCTTTTCCAGCTGTGGAAACTCTCTCAACTCTCCTCTTGTCCGCCCAACGTAAGCGTGCTCAACGTAAGCTCATAAGGCATGATTCGCTGCTCCCCGATCAGGAGGCGGGAGAATCAGTGCCTCTTTTGCATATGAAAGTTTTCGCTTGTTAACTCCTCCTTAACTTTTAAAAGGCGAACAATTCCTTAGGCAAAAGAGGCCCCGAGTTCTCTGGCCTCCTCCCATAGTTAACACTGAGAGCAGACACCAAGCCACTGTGACTTTGAATCTGGTAGCAACTACCCTGGCTTTAATTATTTTTAAAAAATTATTTAAAATTCTTCCTTTCCCTCAGGAGACTGGTGAGGCCCCGCCTACCCTGCCTCTAGTGACTGCATGTCCCTGATACTACATAGCATAGTATTACTATACTATCGTAGTAGATATTGCTGCTGTAACTTCACTGTGTAAATCCATAGAGTTTATTTTTATATTATAATTGAGAATTGAAAATGTTATATAAATTGTATTCAGAAATGAAATGTTCAGATAAGCAAACGATATTATGGCTATCTAATTTAGATGAAAGGAATAATTGCCTATCAGAACGCAATTGCTTTGGTCTTTCTCCCTCTTCCCCTTGCCCAAACATTTTTACAATCACTTAGGGCAGCATTTTACAACTGTCTTTATAAATTATGTGTTTTCTTTTCCCTACCAATATTAATCAAATCTTACAGCTATCTTTTGCAAAATTCAGCAATGAAATGGATTTGCAACCTGCAATATTCCAGGGATCAACTTGTTTTTGACATTTCATTCACTTTTCCCTGGCAAAAGCAATTCAGCATTCACTGTATATTTTCATTTGTCTTCTGAGTTCCAAAACATCAACAAGAAAACAATGAGTCCCTCAGTGGTCCAAAACACATACACACTCTTATCTATCCAATAAACAAGTGAGGGTAGCTCAAAGGCCTTTATTTGCAGAAGCTGTTTCTAATTTATCCACTTTGTGTCATTTAATTTAGTTTAAAAAAAAAGTATTAAATTATGGAACCCCACTAGTCCTTGAAGACATAGTGAAATCACATATACATCGTATTTCTAAAACTATGATGTCTTTCACATTCATAGAACCGAACTAAAACTCTTCAAATATGCACCATTATACCTAAATCGTTGCGAATTGCATTCTATCATGTTTTGAAGGCACCAGATTAGGAGAGTCTAATAGGGGGAAAAAACATTACAGATGTTATCTCAGTAAAAGAAGTAGATTACTTTTTGTTGCTTTCGCCCCCTTCCCATTAAAAAAGAAAGTTCCCTTCTTATTGACAGTCAAAATAAAGTATATGACCATCAAAACATTTTGGATTCTATAAATCAACAACCCTTGCTGGCATCCAACTCTTTCTCTGTCTCCCTTTTTGCAATGTTGCAGTTCCAATATTAGGAAAGAACCTCTGTAAACATTTTAATGATGGTTATGAGAGGGCAACTGACATTGAGGCAGTTGAGGGCAACTAGCCCCACTTTGAGGGACTTCAGAAAATAATTAAAAGAACCTGAATGCCTTTGGAAGATATTCCAAGGGTCTAGATCATTGTTCCTCAACTTCAGCAACATTAAGAAGTGTGGATGTCAATTATCAGAACTTCCAACCAGCATGCTGAATTCTGGGAGTTGAGGTCTACGCTTCTTAAATTTGCTAACATTGCTCTTGGTACCCCCACAGCAGTGGGGAGTTACGGCCAGTACTCCCTGGTATGGGGGTACCAAGGCCTGCCGGGAGCACCGGGTACCGTTCTAGGATGGTGCTCCGGAGGGCCCACATGCCTAACCAAGCTCCCTACCGGTATGTGAACTCTTCGGGACTCCCGCGCGCCGAGCATATGGCCCCTGCACAACACTCTGCCGAGCAGCTGGAGCATTGGAGAGGTGTCGCGGAGCATTGCAAGTGCTAAGTATGTGTCCGCTGCATGCATGTCCGCGCACATTGCACACATTCATGTGGTGGATGCCGGGCCCTGTTGCACCGTGCCAGTTGCAACGGGATCCGGAACCCACTACTGCCCCACAGGAACAAGAACCTGTTCTTTTATTGAGATTTACTTTAAAAGCAAATTTTGAAACACAATTCCACACGCAATAAAAATTAAGACCCCTTTTTATCATTATGTTTCCTCTCCTCCCTGTATACTTGTCTTTTTTGTACTGTAGCACTAAAGTTGGTTGCATGCAAAAATTGAGTTCATTCTTCAGAAACAAGATGAAAGCTGTGCATGGATTATTATATATGTCCTGCAGCTGGGGCCAAGTGCTGCACACTCTCTATACTTTCTTATTTGAAAATATTTTTTTGCAAAATGTGTGTTGCTCATATTCACAAACATTTGTCACTGTATTGATTTTTCTTACCATTTTAAACAGTGATGTGTGTGACCTGAGGCACACATTCCCTACTCAATGGGTCAGAACCATTTCAGTGAAAATTTCTTTTAACATTATTTTGTAAGACTCATTAGAGAAATATTAAAAAACATTTGCCTCGATAAGGATCCTACAAGTGCCCTATGAAGCATGGAAGCAAAAAATGATCCTGACCTTTCAGTGCAACTGGAACAAAAGTTTAGCAGCAATTAAGCCTACTGCTCTTAGGCCTACTTCTGTCCCAATTAATTATAGCAGTTCGCTTGATAAGCCCTCTTGCTTCTGTTGAAGGATTAATTAAAGTGTGAGTGTGTTTTGAATATTTTACACACCTGTATGCTCTGATCATTAGAAAACAGTATTATTCTAAAAATAGATAGTATTCACCCCAAAGAGGCATGCAAATTAACTCAACAATACCAAAAATTGAAATTGTACCAAATTATAATATTTGATGAATAATACCTTTTCCCTAACAGAAAACAAACAAGAAAATCATTCCAAGATCCATAATAGACAGTGGTTCCATTTCTTTCTTCCTTCCTTATTTCCTTCCTTTCTTCCTTCCTTCCTTCCTTCCTTCCTTCCTTCCTTCCTTCCTAACATTTTAAAAGGGAATCCAGACTACATAACAAACATAAGCTAAAATTGGTCAGGGTTTCATAATAATTATGTATATAATTATATGTACATAAACTTAAAAAGAAGAAAGATTCGGGCATGCATTTGTCAATGTATATTTTGAATTGTTTTACTATTTATTTTACTTGGTTTCATTCTTCTATCTTGCTTTTCAGAGACTCTATCCCACTATGAGATTCCTCTGGGTGGGAGGCTAAAATATTTTAAATAAATAACTGCAGCTGCAGAATATAAATGCTACATACATGAAATCTGGACAAAGCTGCTAACCTTTCCAAGAAAGAACTGACCTTCTGGGAATGAGAAGAAATGGAGGTGAATCCAATACGGTGGCAAAAAAAAAAAAAAATCAGAAGTTTATGCATATTGTGGTTTGGATTTGGGAATTCTGCTTTGTAAATGCATATAAACCTGGGAGTGTTTCCCAGCTGATTCAAAAACTACAACATCTCAATTTGGAAATTGCTTCAGTGGAAGACATCAAATTTCACCGAATAGTATAGAAATCTATTTTTTTCACATAAATATTGTTCAAATACACAAATATATTTTTGAACCATTGCAAACTGCAGGACAGGGCGGCATATAAATAAACTTTCATAACTCATAACTCATAAAAGGAAAAGAGTAAAAACTCTATTACAGTTGTTACAGCATGCATATCTAATACATCTGCAAGCAAGCTATAGTGACAAATTACCTCTCCAAAAAAATTGCTAACTCCCCAAAACAGATCAGAAAATGATGGGATCTCACCATTAGAATCTCGGGTCAAGATACAAATTTCTGCACAGTAAAAGAACTGCAAAATATGTTCCCAGACAAATTCAATTTCCTTTTCAAGGTAAGGAAAGAAACTATTCTCTAAATTAGTGTTGTTCATCCTCTGCAACTTGGATTATGTAGGCTTCAATTCCCAGAATTCCCCAGCCAGCGTGGCTTAAAATCACCAATGTTGAGAAGCAATGCTTTAAACCACTCCATTAGTGATAATCAGAACACCTTGTGCAAAAGAATCACCTGCACTAACAAACAAATTCCTATGTCAATTCAAGTCATATATTAAACCAAATAGAAGAATCAACTGTTTCATGGATCCTTCTTCTAACCAATCCAAGCATAGAGTATAATTCTTGGGTGACCCAGGTTAAAATATGTTTAAAATATTGCTTTCAGCAGTGTATTTCTCTATATACCAACAACTTGCAGTAATTTTTAACACACAAGACTTCTCCATAAAATGAGAGGCTACTAGAAACAATACTGGCAATAACCAAAACTTTTTTTGACCATAAACAAGTGGAAGAAAAGTTTCACAGAAGACTGCATGGTCACCTGCTCAGATCCCACTAAAAAGAAGCGACAATAACTATTCAACTTAACAAAGGTAGGGAAAAAAAATACCCTAGGAATTGTTTAATCAGGTGTGATGGATCTCCTTTGGCCTTCCTTGCTTTTAATTTACAAGAAACCTTAATGGTGCAATGCAAGAATCCTCTTTCAAATGTGCCCCATATGAATGATAATAATCAATATGCTTCTGAAATGAAATCTATATAATAATGCTTGGCTGAGTTCTATTGATATCAATGGACAAATCTAACTCCCCTAAGGACCAGAAATCTTCAATCTGGGCACTCATAATTTGATCTATAACACTTAGAATATGTATTCTCAGAATATATGCCATCATTAATCACAGCTATTAAGATATTTTCACCACTATATAGCCCAAAGATAACTTAAATCCCTCTGGAATATCATCTCCAGATGGTTAAAATATTACATGTTAACTTAATCTCTCAACAGAATGAATGGAAAAACACAAGAAAAGATTTTATAATAATTTGGTTTATATGTTTTTGTATATTTCTGCAGATTTGCATAACATATCTACCAACTTTCTCTTGTGAATTTGTGTTTTTCCATTCTTCTTTCAATTATAAATGGAGTATATATCTTCAGATCAGTATTATTTGAGAGTCTCTTGACACTGTGCTATATTAATAGCTCCATATTTGCTTTAGAACAACTCACTATTCCTGTGTTTACACGTCCATTATCTGCAGAGAAGTTTTCCTGGCAAAATTTAAATCTCATTTTACCATCACCCTGAATGACAGATTATTTTTCTGGATACAAATGTTCAAATGTTTTTCTGACACACACATACACACAAAAGCCTGCAGACTCATTTGGACTCTTTACATAAAGACTTTCAATTAAAAAGTTTAAATTAAGGTTTTTCTCCAATTACCATAGTTGCCCAATGAAGTAAAGGAGGAAGACATAATTTGGAATAAATTGCACTGCATTCTACCTTAAGCATTCCATTCAAGACACGGGAGTTTTGAATATAGTTTTTCTTGAAGCTGCCAACAATAATACCTACAATCAAAAATAAGCTTTTCGCTTTGACAAAGTTATATCTAAGGCCTCTCTCAGAGGTCACGCAAATTCCTATTTTTATATACAATATGAAAATTATTTAGAATGTTCTGTTAGTTAATTGTTCTCTGATCCTTGAATAGAGAGGCGGTCATATTGTGTTTACAGTAAAATAGTTCCTTTGGTTTATAGTTTCTCAAAACAGCCCCCGATTCTACTTTACAGAAAAACTATTCAAGAAGTGATTTGTGTTTATTATTTCAATAATAATGAATCTCTTCCATCTCTTGGTAGAAGTAATAGAAAAACGCACTTATCTTAAACATACAAGTTAAAAAATCCACATGTAAATAGCAGTGAAAATCAAAAAGCCTGAAGACAACTCATTTCTTAAGGTAGAGTGAGAATAAAGAATATAAACTAGAAAAGTGGATAATTATTACTTTTAATGTCATATGACACTTTACAAATAGATTATATAAAATTATATGGATTCAAATAAGGCAAGTTACATAGTGATCTTGAGTACATTCTGAGCATATAAATAGTTGCTTAATTTATTTTTTGTTATGGAAATTTAAAACGATAAACCCAAAGATCTTGAATGATTATTTTTTCTCTATAATATTAGAACTAGGGCAGAGTTAATTTGTTTGATTTAATTAATATAAGAGACTCTTTGGAATAAAGTTAGAATCAGAAGAAGTTGAAGATAAGTCACTTGCCTTTTTTAATACTCGGCATTAATTACAATGTCAGCATGAGCTGCAGTGCTCTGGAATGTGATTTCTCTTTTATCAAACTTAGATATTGTCACAATTAAGGGATTATCGAAACAAGGTATTTTTCTAACATTCTAAAGTTGTAGTGAAATAGAAATTTAAAATCCAGTGAAGAATTAGCTTGAACCAAATTGAAGAAGAGTATAATGCTATCACATATTAAATAGCAAACTCAGAAGATTTGAGTTGGATAGTTTTTTATTGCGATTTACCTTGGAGTGAAGATGAAGTCAGATTTTAAAAAAAGCAGATTCTTTAGCACAACATAATTTACAATTTATGTACATTGCAAATGTAAAAGAATCCATGGGCAGTTTTGAAGAGAAACCCACAAACCATTTCCAATTAATTTCACAGTTACAGGAATACTAATATTCAATTATTCTTTTTTTTCTAATACGATTTTATTGCATTTTTTTAAAAAAAAATTAAAAACTAATCAAAACTAATATAAAAAGGGGAGCAATCAAAGAGAAAGCAAAAAGTACCAGAAAAACAGTGTAAGAAAAATAAGGAAAATGGAAAAAATAAAAAGAAACGGCTTCACAGTAATTTTGAGTACAATTATGCAATGTTAATTAGTAGTACTAAATAGAATCTCTTATTTTTCACATTTTAGACCACAAAGCTGATCTGGAAAAGAATCCATTTGAGATTTTATTGTAAAACTTACTGACCTATATAAAAATAATAATAAAAAAGATAAGAGTTACATTTTGGGAAAAAATATTTTTAAGAGAATGTGAATGATTACCAAGGAAAGCTGATTATCTATGTTTATTCTAAAATGAACAGATAAATTCATAGGAAAACATTCTGAAAGTACTGAAATATAGAAATGACTAATGAAAGTGAATCTGTTTTCATTCTTCATCACCTTGCTTTCCTTTTAAAAAAATATGTTTATTGTTTTATATCACAAATTTCATTTCTATATTGAACAGTGTGTTTGCTAGGTGTCCAATGTGTTAAAATATAAACATTATCATAATCATTATGATCAGGTACATATAAACATATATGTGATAATATCAATCATTGTCCAAAAGTATACTACCTTTCATTATAATATCAATTATATAACCATCAAAATATTTACTAATCATTTTTTTTCTTTCTCATGTACTCTATATTTCACATAAATCCACTCATCTAACTTTGTATCTGTCAACTAACCATTTGTAGAAAAGTTCAGATATCACAAAATCTTTTTTTTTCTTTGATTTTTAGAGTTAACCTATCCTTTTCTGCCAGAATTTTTTCAATTTTTTCAATTATATTATAATTTTTTCAATTATATTATCATCTGTAGGCATTTCTACATTTTTCCAGTATTGTGCGTATACAATCCTGGCTATTGTTAAATATGTAAAGTTAAATATGTGCTACCTTTATTATAGTTTCCTGGAGGTATGCCCAACTGGAATATCTCAGGTTTCAAGTCTATGTATTGTTTTGTCAAAGTTTCCAGCCATCTGTGTATTTTTTTTCCTAGTATTTTTTTTGCTTTGGGACCCATCCACCACAAATGATAATATGAACCTGGTTGCATTTGGTTGCATTTCCAACATTTAACAGATTTATTTTTTTACATATTCACTAATCTTGCAGGTGAATAGTGACATCTCAAAAACATTATCACTTTGCTTTCCTTGATGCAGGCTTTTAAACAGACACTACTTTAGTAGAAGTTGTAATTTAGCAATGGCATATTTCAGAAATCAGGATTCTCCTGCAGCATATCCAAAATTATTTTTTTGCTTTAACAGGAAACCAAGTGCTAATCTTATATTTGAGTTTTAAAATTTATTTCATAGTGGAAATTTACACTGAAAGAACCCCCCCTCCCCTCCCCGCTCTTGCCATCTTAACTATTTAGGCACATATCCCATTTTGCACATGAAGAGTTCTATTGATTTCCATGAATATATGACAAGCAAGATTTGGGGTGATATTTTCCCCTATTCATCCATCCTCACCCTCTGAATGAAAATAAGCACAGCTCCATTTAAATACACAGCAATTGCCTTGCTTTTTGTGAGGAATTGATTTACGATGTCTTTGTTTGTTTCTCCAATAATTTAGCATAGACACACACTTGGTCACTTTTTTGGCATTTTTGTAAAGAGAAACGCTAACGTTGGTGGGTGAGCAGGGGTAACTTCCACTGTTTACAATAAAAACGGATGTGAATTACTCCAGAGCACAATAAACTACCTTGTAATTGAAGGGTAGCTATACTTGAGAAACTGTCTCACCTGTCTTTTATTCCATTTGCGACAACTGGTATATACAAAGATTATGCACATGTGTTAACTCAAACAATTTAAGGTCACTTTTCCTGACTTCCACAAATAAATTGGTGATTTAGCACAAGCAAAGGAGCTGTGCCTGCTGCTCACCAGAAACATGTCGTGATGATATCTAACCTTCACCAAGAGAAATAAATGAACTGCCTCTGCAGCAGGCATTTGGGAGGTGGGGGGCATCAAAATATCAAAATGATTTTGCTGTTAGAAAACAGAGAGGCATTAGAAGTCATGGAATTAATACAGAAGAGCAAAATGAACATGATGTTAATTGGGTGAATGGTCCATTTCTTAACAATAGAGAGGTGGAAGATCTTTTATTTTTATTTTTAGAAATAGGGGGCAATAAAGGGAACGAAATGAAATAACACTCTCTGTGGGGTATGGGAACAAATCCAGGACACAGTGATTAAAAGAGCAAGTTGATTCTTTCTTCCTTTCTCTGATCCCTAGTTCCTATTTTTCAAGTAGGGATGCACGCATTAAGAACACATTATAAGTAAACATAATGCCAGTAATTGTGGCTAATAACGTTTTTGCCTTGCAATGTCTCATTTAGCACATGGTTTTTCCATGAGGGCTCATAAGGCTTCTCAGAAAATGTAATCAAAGGTAAGAAGGACAGGAAAGTTCATCTTCCTTTCATAGTAGTGTTACCTGCTGTACATAAACATTGTCTGCTTAGCCTGTCCTCATCAACACCCAGTGGACACAAATTAACCGGCTAGAAAACACAGTTATAGCTCAGATCTATACAGTACAGTGTTTTAGTTTTGGAAAGCAATTGCTTCCATCTTGACACTAAGATATGCTCTTTCTATTTAATTGACACATGTTCGTTGGGAGTTTAGGAAAGGAGCTGGTTGATCCCACTTTCAAACTTCACACATTTGATAGAAAAGTCCCCATATCAGGGATTGCTATCTGTTTTTTAGTCTACGGAGCGCAACTGGATGATCTACACACAATGAGGATGTGAGTGGGGCCAGGGTGAAACCTAATTTGATTTAATTTAGTTTCTTAATACAACAAGGAGCTATGCATTTGTGGAATTTGGCTGAGGTTCAAAAACTTAAGCAGTACCTAGCTTATTACTTGAATGGGAGATGTCCATAAACTGTCTTTGCTATAGACTAGATTTATTTATTTATTTTTACTTCTGATCAACTCTTTTGTCCTATCTCTACTCTAGATGCCTAACTTCTCCCGGCCTCACTGAACCTGGCAACATAATCATTGCATATTTTTTGTGGATACCAATATCTTTGCAATTGCCTAAAAATAATCTGAAATTCAGACCTCATTGTGGAAACTATTAAGTTCAACACTGACAATCTAAGACTAGTTTGCTTAATGCTTTAAATTAAAAAAAAAGAATATTAACATGATGTGCTATTTTAGCATTTGAGGACTATAAGTGCAGGAAATTTTGGTAAATAAGCATAAAGAGAAACTGCCAAATAGAGTAGAACACAATATGTTTTAACTACACCCTCCCCCCCCCCCGTAGAAACGAAAGTAAGGCTCCATTACGGATCATAATTCCTAGTCTATTGACTATCATAGCAATAAGGGTACATAGTCTGAAAGGTCATTCTTGCTAAAGAACTCATTAAATAGCTAAGCTCTACCATTATAATATAGGTTTCCATGTAAAACATAGCTAATGAAATGCCATCACATATGCAGGACCTAATCAGAAGAAAATTGAACTCTTTTAATTTCATGCTTGCAATTCAGTGTGGCCCCTATATAACCTCTTCTAGTTTTTCATAAACATCTCTGAGTTAGGATATTTTCAGGACAGCTGTCATTTAGACCCCAAGTATTTCAACAAAAAATAGCCACCTTTTAAAAGATAGTACTCTATTAGGTTGGATTTAATCAAAATATTAACATTAAGGGAAACTGGAGAAACTCATTTCTTAAAAATCAGGTTTGGTTAGTCCATAAATTGAGAAATCAAAATTTGAAATCAAAATCTTGGCGTCCTAGTAGACAAGCACTTAAATATGAGCCAATAATATGCAGCTGCAGCCAAAAAAGTCAATGAACTCGTAGGCTGCATTAATAGATAGATAGAATCAAGATCATGTGAAATTCTAGTATCATTTTACAAAGCCTTAGTAAGACCATACTTGGAATGTTGCATAGAGCATAAGTGCATCATGTGAAATGCCTGTCTTTGCATTAATGCTACTTTCCTCATATCTTCAGAAATATCAAATTTCAGATACCATGTTTCCCTGAAAATAAGACATGTCTTATTTTCTTTTGACCCCCGAAATAAGTGCTTGGCCTAATTTTCAGGAAGGTCTTATTATTTTTGAGGTGCAGGAGGCGGTGAACATGGTCACCTCATGGCTGCTGCGGTGTTGCAATATTTTGGGGAGGGCTTATTTTTTGGGGAGGGCTTATTTTAGTACATGTGCTCAAAAGCCTGACTGGGCTTATTATCTGGGGAGGTCTTATTTTCAGGGAAACGGGGTAGTTATAGGGGAATTCAGAATATTTTCCTATTCTGAAGGATATTTTGATTTTGCTTCTCCTTGTGGACAGGTGTTTCACTTCAAAAATCATATTCTGGTTATTAGGTAACTCTCCCGATGTTTAATTTCATCAAACGGATATGCTTGAGAAGATTTCTAGGCTAGTTCTCTCAAGCTTTGGTACATCACTTCCAACCTTCTGTTCCTCTGTTCATTTGCTCAATCAGAGATTTTTTTGTTTGCCCATCAATAAATTATATTTCCTCAACATCCTCTAGAGGATTCCTTACAAGAACTGAGGCAATGTCCCATCTTTCAGGGGAGTTTTCGCATGATATGTCATACTAAAGAATGTAATGCAATAACAAAGTCTAAAAATGTAACACAAAAACCCTCTAAGTGGGTATTGAGTATTTGGAGGTTTAAATCTTGACAGAATATACAATTTAGCCTCTGGGAAGGATGATTGTGTTTTAAAGGACAGCAGAGAGAAGGTGAGAAGGACAAAGTAGCCTCTGTAACAGAAGGCAGAGATATGACAGAGATAAGACAGATGGTCCACTCTGAGGGATATGACAGAACTGAGGTCTGACCTGCTGAATACAATGGATGTATTATTTCTTTTCATTTAAAAATATATAATTCTGTTTATACAGCATAAAATTTGGCATTCCTTTTTTAGTCACATTACATTGCTCACTGTTAGCATGAGTTTCCAAAATTCTTCTCAAAAGACTGTTCCTCTGTCATTCTATATCTGGCATTTGATTTATTTTCTTATATGTAAGAACTGTATATTTGTTTCTGCTAAATTCCATTATGCTATTTTCAACCTGATTTGCAATATACTTTTGCTTTTGTCTTCTTTGGTATTTGTTACCTGACCTGATCAAATGTCATCATCAAATTGGATCATTCCCTCCAGCATGAGAGAGAAGACTATTAAATATTCAGAAACTATCAGATTTACAAGCATCTTCGTGTGTCAGAATTATTCCTTATGTCTTTTACAGTAACAATTATTTGTGTACATGTGTGAGAGAGCAAAGAAGGATGAATTATATTTAAAGCACTAACTATTTCTTCAGTATGATTATACACTTCTGAACATCTCCATGCAAAATACTTCATTTCTATCATCACAATCTATTGTCAGTGCCAACTAATTAAAAAATAAAACTCATGATATTCATTAATAGTAAATGTCTTTGTCTGGAATATTTCAAACTGATTGAAATACCATAAAGAGGCAACTTAAATTATAGTGCCTTTTTCATCTGATCTGAAAAGCTGAAGAAGTGGAATTTGATATATTCAATTTAATTCAATTCAATTTATTGAGTTTGTATGCCGCCCTATTCCCAAGAGACTCAGGGCGGCTCACAATAAAAAAGGGAGGGGATACAAAAAAATAAAATAAAAACAACAATTTAAAATTTTACAACAGCCATAACCTCGGATGGGGCTGGATAGCTCAACAGTCCCAGGCCTGCTGGAACAGCCAGGTCTTAACCGCTTTGCGGAAGGCCGGAAGAGTAGTAAGGGTCCGGATCTCCACAGGGAGATCATTCCAGAAGACCGGAGCAGCCACAGAGAAGGCCCTCCCCCGAGGAGTCGCCAGCCAACATTGGCCGGCAGATGGAATTCAGAGGAGGCCTAATCTGTGGGATCTAATAGGTCTTTGGGAGGTAACTGGCAGGAGGCAGTCTCTCAAGTACCCAGGTCCAATACCATGTAGGGCTTTAAAAGTAACGACTAGCACCTTGAAGCGTGTCCAGAGACCAATAGGCAGCCAGTGCAGCTCGCGGAGGATAGGTGTAACGTGGGTGTACCGAGGTGCACCCACAATTGCTCGCGCGGCTGCATTCTGGACAAGCTGAAGTCTTCGAACACTCTTCAAGGGCAGCCCATGTAGAGCACGTTACAGTAATCCAGTCTTGATGTCTTTTTTTGCTAGTTGGTCCAGTTACATCATAGATGTTAATGAAAATAATTGTGAATGAGATATAACACTGAGTCTGACCTTTCCTTGGGCTGAAGCATCCCTGACAAGTAGCTTCCATGTTTAGAACATTCAGAGTATCTTTGGCTAAAGATTTGAATCTTCTCAACATTATTACATTTTAATTTTACTTGAACATATTGATTTTTTCTCCATAGGGGAAAGAATGAAAAGTTGGTTCTAGGATCTACACTATTTAAATAAAGAATTCAGCTCTAAAAATTTGAGAGAGTTTCCATTCATTCAACATGAAGCAACCTGATAAATCACTGAAAGCATTTATGGATTATCATTCCTGCTCCATTAGTAGATTCCTTTTCTGGTCCCAAAAATGCTAATTTCTGTAACATGACTAATAGTATTCTGCAAAATGGCATTAAAATGATTGCCTAGAAACACACTTCTCCCTCTCACAGCAGATCAATATGCACCTTAGGGTTACTGTTACATGGAAATAACAACCCTATAATCCCGGGAAACCTATTTGATTGATTATCTATAAAAAGTCATTATCGCAGAATGGGTCCCCAATCAGATCCTTGAAGAAATCAATTCACTGCAAGAAATATAAGACTCTTTAGGCAGTGGCATGGCAGTTCCTAATCTTTCATTATCTTAGGTGCAACAATCATAGAATTTCAAAACTTCAGGTAAATTGTATTGAAGTTGGAGATATATCCCAAACTCATTCCTCAACCATCCCTTTCCTAAACCGCCAGCACTTCCAATGGTTGACAGCACTAGAGCAGTGTTTTTTTTTCAATTTCGGCAACTTTAAGATGCATGGACTTCAACTCCCAGAATTCCCCAGCCAGCAGAGAAACACTGTCTACAGCAGGGGTGTCAAACTCAAGGCCCGAGGTCAGATACGGCCCACGGGGTGCTTAGATCTGATCGGCAAGGCCACCCTGGAAACAGCCCATTTTTGCTGGGAGAGCTCTTTGGCCACCACAGGCACCCCTGACACAAGTGATGTATAGTTGGCCACCCCCACCCTGCCTCCAGAGGTCAAACACAATGCTGATGTGGCCTCAATGAAATTGAGTTTAACACCCCTTGTCTACAGAATGCCTTCTGGGCAACAAAAGTCCTTTCCTAGCCAACCTTGCAGCTCATGAGAAACCCAACTCAAAATCATTGAGTCAATGGCCAGACCAGAATTACAAAAAAGAGGAACAAGCTATCACAGGATCATACCATTCTATTTTACCAAGAACATTTTCACTCAAAAGTCACTCACTGGCTTAATCACCAGAAAACATAAGCATCTTTATGACTCATCAATTATGCAACTTTATTGCATTATTTACTGGAGATTAGGCTAGGTCCCCTGTTGTGGGTCTTTCAAAAGTTGTTGAAGATCAAGCTGTTTCACGGAGCTTTCCCCCGATTTAATTTGATGTTACCATCTTTTTATTCTCTCTTCTTTGTATTGTTGAAGGATGCTTTGTTTTTATTTGTAGCACTGGATATGTTTTATGTGGGGTTTTGTTTTCCTATGTAAACTGCCAGGAGTTGATTTGATTGTGGCGATGTAAAAATATATTTAATAAATAAAATAAACTACTTTTCCAACAAGGTTATACATTGCATTTTTTCTGTTCACATCAAGAAATAAAAAGATGGATGGATGGATGGATGGATGGATGGATGGATGGATGGATGGATGGATGGATGGATGATTTCTTAGTTTTATATCCAGTCTTTTACACAGGAATTCAAGACACTCCAGAACTCCCTGCATCTGTTTTTCTCCCACAGCAGCAATAGTAAGAGGTAACTTGAGCTGAAAAAGAACTACAGGCTCATATCACTTCATAAGTTTCTTGCCAAAACCGGATCAATTAATCTAGTGCTTCCAATCCAAAGGCACTCAGTAGCTCCAATCCCCAAGTTTCAAGGGAAACACCTGGAAAGTTTTCTCCTGGCTGGATGATTTATTTTATTCTGCTCTTGCTTTTAAAATCATTAAAGCATTTATAATAGTTTTATGGTACCATCTAGGATCATAATATAGGGTATTTTTAAGTCCCATTGACGTTTTCTTCATTCTTATGCTGTGATTTCTCTTGTTTTGTTTTTGTAGTCCTGCATTACACATCAGAGAGATGGAGTTCTTATTTGCAAAGGAACTTCCTTATTTCAGAGTGACAGAATTAGATACTTTAAGAAGGGTCCTAATAAAGCACACCTAATTATTAATGCTATCATGTAAAAAAATATCTAACATGAGCAAAAAGGTCTTGTAATGTGAGTCAAAATATAGTTGTGAGTTGTTCTGAGCTCAATAGTTCAGTTGATAGATTATAGAATATTCCTTGACTCTGCTTTGCTACTGGAAAATTATCTTCATTTTTGCTTTAGATAACTAGCTTCATACTCATTTGATTTTAATTAGCAATACCAGTGTATTTCTCCACTTAAGATTTTATTTCTGAAAAATGACTTAAATACTTAGCATTCCTGTAGTTTAATTGCCAAACTGCAGTCCAGTTTAGCTTCACCTGAACTTAAGAGCCCTCAAAGTTTATTACAGCTGAAATTTCACTGAATCAAAGCATATCTGCTGTAAAGTTTAAACTTTCTTCAAAAATTATATATATATATATTACACACAAAGAGAAAGATCATGTACACACAGGGCAAAGAGAGAATGCTAGAGATGGACTTGGAGATGATACAATATACATACTATCAAAATATTTCTAACCAACAGCTAGAAATTTGTTATCCTGAAAACTTGGACAAATGCTCATAGACATCTATGTCTCTTTACTAGAGTAAGGCTATCCAAACTCAGTGTGCTACGAAATCCTTCAAGATATTCTGCAAATATTTTTTAAAGGGGGTTCTTACTAACCAAGCTTTTTGTAATCAGGGTCCTAGGTAGGCTACAAAGAATCTTGCTTGAAAAGTTGGAAAGCCACTAACAATCACTATTGTTAGTAAGTGGTTCAGTGGATCAAATGTCTTCATTTTTAATATATTTTTAACAATAATTTTAATTACAATGATGCAAACTAATGCAAACTGAATTTGGAAAAAGAAAAGAGAATAGCAAGATAGAATAAAAAGTGCAGGAAAAAATAAAGGAGAAAAAGTAAAGAAATACAAAACAAAATAAGAACTATATAGCAATAGCAATAGCAGTTAGACTTATATACCGCTTCATAGGGCTTTCAGCCCTCTCTAAGCAGTTTACAGAGTTAGCATATTGCCCCCAACAACAATCCAGGTCCTCATTTTACCCACCTCAGAAGGATGGAAGGCTGAGTCAACCCTGAGCCGGTGAGATTTGAACAGCCGAACCGCAGAACTGCAGTCAGCTGAAGTAGTCTGCAGTGCTACTTCTGCATTTACTACTGCATTTAACCACTGCATCACCTCGGCTCTTCTATATAAAGACTTCCAACTTTCATCACAAGTATAAACATGTCTGACTCTCTCTACAAGAGCTTTCTGAGTTCCCATGTTCTTCCTAGATTAAGAATTAAGAATCCCATGATCTTCCTAGATTAAGAATTTATCCTGTAAACCAGGATAAAATTTTTAGAACCTCTTCTGTAGGTGTGGCCTGCTTTGTGGGAATGGCTTGCCGGCCATGTGACTGGGTGGGAGTGGCTTTCCAGCCATGTGAATGAGTGGGAGTGGCTTGGCAGTCATGTGACTGGGTGGGCGTGACCAATGTAAAATGTGGTGAAACTCACTTAACAAAGCTCTTGCTTAGCAATCAAAATGTTGGCTCAGAAACTCTGGCATTTGAAGCATACAAGTCTTAAAGCTGTCAAGTTACAAGATCCTTGCACCCCTAACCCTTTAGAAAAGAAACCCCAGGGGTGTTCAAACTTGACAACTTTAAGACTTGTGGACTTCAACTCCCAGAATTCCTCCTCCAGTCATGTTGGCTCAGGAACTCTGGCATTGAAGTGTGCAAGTCTTAAAGCTGTCAAGTTACAAGAACCTTGCACCCTAACCCCATTAGAAAAAAAACCCAGGGATGTTCAAACTTGACAGCTTTAAGACTTTAAGGTTTAGATAGGACTTTTAGAGTTGGGTGGGGCAATTGGTGAGCCAGCCAATCAGTGAGCGGCAGGCGGGGCAAGCGTGGTGCAGACAGGTGGAGAGAGGGAGCTGGAACAGGTTCTAAATGGCATGGTAGATTTGTGGAACCTCTTGTATAGAAGAGGTTAGAACTGGCAGGAACCCACCCCTGCTGTAAGCATAGTGCTATTCCTCACTTCCCAAACTTCCAATATCACAGATGGAAAGGTAAAATTGTTGAGGAAGAGCTTTCTGTGTTATACAATAGCTCATCTTCCTGGCCAAAATGCTTAGGATGGAAGTGCTCATATGGCTTCTGTGCACTGAAGACAGAGCATGGAAGAGCATGGAGGATGAGAATAGGAGGGGGAGATTCCTGTTTGCTACAAGGAATAAAGCACAAATGGACAATGCTATGATTCTTCTCTTGGTACAACTTTTATGAGCACAATAATACAATTATTTCTAGTTGGTCTTTATGCTAAAAGTAAAAAGCCCTTCTAGACATGTTAGTCATTTCATAGATCACTGAGACAGATATATTCCAGCCAAATTATTTGGATTGGAATGGCTAACTTTGGTTACTCTTACAGTTCTGTTGACTGGTTATACATTAACTTTAGAAGGTAGGTCACACTCACAAAAAGCAATTCAAGCAATGAATTAAATATCAATTCCAGACTATTTCCTGTACCCTATGTTTATTCTGCAGCATATTCTTTCTGTGCAAACAAAATAAAATGTAATGCTAACATCTGCACTAAATGTTGGATCAGCAGGAACAGAAGCAGAAAATACATTGTAACAAAAATTTATCAACTGGTTTGTCACCCTAGCTTAAGATTAGTTGGTATGCATTCAATTCAGCACCACCTTTGAGGGAGAGTAGTTTCCAGTGGCATCAACAATGAGGACCTAGCCAATCATCAAAAGTTCTGAGCAACCTTTATAGGCCATAGAAATGCTCATGCTCTGTGGATCATTAAGGTGTTGCCTTCTTGACCATGCCAGCAATGATACACTAAGGCAGCAGATGGGTTTTGTATGAATAGCAGAGCAATTGCAGGAAAAATACCTACAATGGTATGGTCACTTTCTATGAGCAGGACTCCATACCACCACCGCCTGTACCATCTACAATTTTAACATCAATGACAAATCCCCAGGCAGAAGACCAAAGCAAAGATGGCAGGATACAATTAATACAAACATGAAAATCATGAAGTTGGACCTGATTGTTGCATTTGATCATGTGAAATGGCATTCATTGATCCAAAAGTGAGGGATCAAGAAAGCAGGTCCTGCACCTGCAAGAAAATGAGATGATGATGATGATGATGATGATGATGAAGAAGAAGAAGAAGAAGAAGAAGAAGAAGAAGAAGAAGAAGAAGAAGAAATAACACTGGTTCCACATGCTGATCTCTACAAAACCATTATACTGAGTCATAAAGTAAAAAGTGAGATTTCATCTATCATCTAGATTCAAATAGGATGTTTCATCAACATCAGCCTGCAAAGTTGGTTTCAATAATGAGAAAAGTAAAATCTTGCATTTAGACAGGAAAAAAACAAATGCACGAATACAATAGGCAATTGTACTATCACTATGAGAGTGATCTGGGTATCCTGGTGACCATTGCATAAGTATGAGCCAGCAGTGTGCTGCAGCTGCCAAAAAAGCCAACTCAGTTCTGCACTGCATCAATGGAGGAATAGCATTAAGATCACAAATCACAAGGAGTGATAGTATCTATACTTTACCAGTAAGGCCACATTTGGAATACTGCATCCAGTTCTGATCACCATGAGACAAAAAAAGATTCTGAGACTCTAGAAAGATTGAAGAGAACAGCAACAAAGATGATAAGGAGTCTGGAGACTAAACCGTATGATGAACATCTAACGGGATTAGGTACTACTACTACATAGCCTAATGAATAGCTGTCTTCTAATACTTGAAGAGCTGTCACAGGGAAAAGGGGATCAATTTATTCACCAAAGCATGTAGGGAAGGACAAGAAGCAATGGGTGGAAACTTGTCAGAAGGTGATTCAAGTTGGAACTAAGAAAAATTTCCTGACAATGAGAACAATTAGTCAATGGAACAGCTTGTGTCACAGGCTTATAGATGCTCCATCTTTGAATATATTTTTTAAAAAAAAATAGAATTGGACAATCCTTTGTCCAGGAATTTGAACTAGAAGACCTCCAAGGTCACTTCTAGAAACTGTGAGTCTATGATTGATATGACTTGGTAATTATGCCACAGCACTCAAAAAAAGATAGAGATGCTGATTTACACTTCATTTGCACAATTGCACATTAGGAATGCAGCTCATCTAACCATTATCACATCACCATCAACACATCTTACCATTAGGGGAAGACTGAATTGGAGTGCCTAAGATTAAGACGGAGCTGCCTTGTGTCTCTTCACTTTGAAGCAGGCCAGGCTGTTCTTCAAAGCAAGGTCACATTGAAATAAAAGACCGTCTCCAAAAGATGGCAATGCTTTATACAGTTGCCAAACTAATCATGCACTCTGCCACTGAAAAGGAAACATAACAAGTTATTCTGAAAAACTGACCTTTGCCTGGGCCAACTGTTGTAGAAACATTGCTACACTTTGGAAACTTAGGTTTTTCAGCAGTTCTGAAATTTATTGTGTGTATGTCAGAAATTTTGGTGTTAACTGTTCACTGAATAGTAGTTTTATTGCTCTGTTTCTGGGAGATTTTTTTGGTAAATTGCCCGGATTCTTATAGAAGTAGACAGGAAACAATGTAATAAATTAAAAACAAGTACAATTCTTCCTTTTTAAAAAAATGTACGCATTTACTTCTCCCATTAGCAACAACCCATTAAAAATTTGTTGGATCACAAAATTAAAAATGATTAAAGCTTGAAGAAAATCCAGGTACTTAAATGCTATGTTTCTTTGTTAGTTCAGGATGTGCATGTTATACTGTCACCATAAACCACCAGCCCAGTTCAAATAAAAGCTATTCATCATATGTCTATCTCAGGGGTGGGTTGCTAATCCCGTTCCAACCGGTTCGGTTGGAATGGGGCTGGCAGCATCCTCGTGCATGCGCGCAGTTCACGCATGCGTCTTAGCGCCTGCACGATGCTCCAGCTGCTCGCGGAGAATCGCGCAGGCGCTGTATGTGCCATGCCCCTGCGTGGAAGCGCAGAAGCCTTCAAAGACCGGTAAGGAGCGCGGGCGGGCGGGTGGGCCCTTCGCTGTTCCTGGAAGTTACTTACTTCCGGGTTCGCCGACCAACCGGTTCGTGGGGACCGCTGCGAACTGGTTGAAACCCACCCCTGGTCTATCTGCATACCTATGGCTACATGGGGAAATATATCTGAAACCTCTTGAAGCAATTTCTCTAATAGTTTATTTTCATTGATCCATTCATTCATTTTATTTGTTGGAGAGCCGAGGTGGCGCAGTGGTTAAATGCAGCACTGCAGGCTACTTCAGCTGACTGCTAACTGCAGTTCGGCTGTTCAAATCTCACCGGCTCAGGGTTGACTCAGCCTTCCATCCTTCCGAGGTGGGTAAAATGAGGACCCGGATTGTTGTTGGGGGCAATATGCTGACTCTGTAAACCGCTTAGAGAGGGCTGAAAGCCCTGTGAAGCGGTATATAAATCTAACTGCTATTGCTATTGCTATTGTTTGTTTGTTTGTCAAATTTAGAAATTACTCATCTCCTTAGCAAAGATAAAGTAAAATGTTAAAAACCTAACTCCTAAATATAAAAATTTAAAACAGAGGCAACATTAGAAAAATTCAACATTAAAAGGTAATTAAAAGGCAGCGGCAGGGCCTTCAAGAACCAGCCTAAAACTGTGTGCCCCTCTGTCACTCCCAGGCAAGAGGGCAGAACCAAGCTTTTAGATATTTTCCAAATGTCTAATAGCTCAAAGTCTTGTGAATTTGCAGCAATAGCCTGGTAAGTTAATCAGCACTCATTTTTTTCCTTACTGGAGCTACAGCAGCTCACAATATCTCTGAGGCTTGCTATAATATCTGTTTGCAGGCACTACCAGCAGAACTGTGTAACTAATCAGGTTCATTTGTGCCACTTTGTCCTCCAGATAGCCGTAGAACAGGAGTGTCAAACTCAAGACACCCCTGGTTGGATTCGACCTGAGGGGTGCTTAGATCTGGCCTCCCCAGGCTGCTCTGGAAATAACGAAGGCTGGCCTGCAATGCTTCTGCCAGCGAAAACATAGCTCGAGGGGGCCCTCCCAAGCTCCATTTTCTCTGCCAGGGTGTTGCAGGAGGCATCGCAGCCAAACATGGAGCTTATGGGGGCCACACCTGCCCCCCCCAGCTTCATTTTCTCTAGCAAAGCGTTGCAGAAGGCTGTCCAAGCCAAAAATGGAGCTTGGAAGACCATTTCCGCTGGCAGAGTGCTCAGGCCACCACAAGCTCCCCCCAGTACAAGTGATGTCATGCTGGCCATGCCCCCCAACCACGCCCCCTCCCCCAAGGTCAAATAAAACCCTGATGCGGTCCTCAGTGAAATTGAGTTTGACACCCCTGCCATAGAAGGTGGCAGTACCTTGCTAAATTTGCCTGATCTTAGAAGCTGAGTCAGCCCTGATTACTAGCTGGATGGGAGACTATCCAGAAATTTCACAGCAGATGGCTAGACTGGGTAACAGAAAAATAATAATAAAAACAAAAGAATGCAATGGCAAATCATATCTGCTAAGAACATTGCAGATGGACACATGACATTTTAAAGATCTCTTTGCCTTCTAATACTCCTGCAGGAGGGCGAAGATTCCATTATAGCTACTGCTCTTCTAGAGTTCTCTTTCCAAATGTAACATCCATGCAGCCATAGGAACAAAGCTGAAATCCCATCACTCAAAAGGAACTAGAAGAATTCTCTACTCGTAATTCCCATTAACAAAGCTGGTCTTAGATATTTCTGAATGTCAAAGGGCTGTAGGTATCTATTATAATGGTTTCTAATCATTAGAATGCATATACAGCCATTTGTAAAAATGCATACTGTAGTCAAAGAATTGACGTAGGAAAATTGAAATAATTACAAGAAACGTATGTATGAGGGAGTGAGGAAGGGAGGCAGGTAGTAGATAGGTAGGTATGTAAGTAGGTAGGTAGGTAGGTAGGTAGGTAGGTAGGTAGGTAGGTAGGAAGGAAGGAAAGAAAGAAAGAAAGAAAGAAAGAAAGAAAGAAAGAAAATGAGAGAGGGGGGAGAGAGAGAAAGAAAGCAAGAAGGAAGGAAGGAAGGAAGGAAGGAAGGAAGGAAGGAAGGAAGGAAGGAAGGAAGGAAGGAAGGAAGGAGAAGGCATTTGACTCACATCACTGCCATCATACAGAGAGGGAAAATTATCCTAGCCTAATTTCCAAAAAGAGTTAGCTAATCTTCATGCTTTTTTCCCTGTTTGTCATTGCTACTCAGTTATTCTATTCCCTTTGTTCTTTCTCATCACCATTTATTACCATCAAAGACATCACACCTAGCTAGGAGAAGAAACTAGAAATCCCTTCTGGATAAATATGCTAAATCACATTACATCTTATACATCTCACTGATTCAAAGACTGAGGCCATCACCCCAGTCTGAATTACCAAGGGATGGAGCGAGAACACAAGGATAAGTAAATCTGATAAGCAGCCCAGACCTTTACATTCCTACTGCATTGCATTATTTGTATTTGTATTTGTATTGTATCAAAACCCACTACTGGTGTACAGTGTATATATGTGTGTGTATGTGTGCGTGTGTGTGCATATTTGTATTGTATTATTTGTATTGTATGCCGAAGGACTCCGGGCAGCTTACAATAACAGGGGAAGGGGAAAAATAGACAAATAGACAAAACAACAATTTAAAATACACAACATTCATATTTACCATGGGGCTGGCTATTTCAACCGCCCCCCCGGCCTGCTGGAGCAGCCAGATCTTAGCATAACCTCCTTTCCTTGCAAAAAAAAAAATTAATTTAAATGCCATTTTAAAAAAAAAGCATGTTGATAGTTATATATACTTTCCAAACCATAAACCATGATAGCTAATGCAAAAAATGTTTTTGTGAAAATATAAAGTTTCCATTTATGTTCAAGAAAAATAATTTTTAAGTAGTGTTAGGTGTTAGGTCAGAAACATGTTCACTTCATTTTTGTAAGAATATGAAAAATCACACTTTTTCCACATATGATATTAACAGAATAATATCTCTTAATAATATTATTGAGAGATATTAAGACCTAAAACTGGGACAAAGACCTAAAAAGTTTGTTTAGGCAAGTAGAAAGCTTACTGCTTCCCCAAAAAATCTCAGTTCAATCTTTCTATATTCAAGTAAATGCTAAATTAGTGCATAAATAAAATGCTTTTATATTATTTTGTTTTGTATAGATCAGTGATGGATAACCTTTTTGTTGCAGCCTGTCAAAAGCATGTGCATGTACGCAACAGCATGGGCCCGCATGCCCACACCCATAATGTAATGCGCATGTGACTCCCCAAGTGTACCCTCCATGTGTGCGCCCTCGCAGCCCCTTTTGGGCTTAGCAGGCCTCCCTGAAGCCTCCAAACCAAAAACAGGCTGTGCAGAGGGGCTGCACCCCCACACACTCACCCCCCACACACGCCTGTGCATCTCTCACATGCCCCTTTCCCCCAACACATGTGCTGCAGAGACCCAAAAATCAGCTGGTTGGTGGAAGGTACATGCACACGTGCGGTGAAGCTGAGCTGGGGGTGATGGCTCACATGCCCACAGAGAGGACTTCGTTTGCTACCTGTGGCACCCGTGCCATAGGTTCGCCATTATGGGTATAAGTACATGGCTGTCAGAAACCAAAAGAAACAGTTGAATCTGAATTTGTTGGTCTCAAAAGAATGAGGCATTTGCTTATTTAGACCATATAACCGATTATCATTACCACACAAGCTATTGCATCATGACACCCTTTTTCAGGGTTCAGTCTCATGCATGGCTGAAGTCACAGATTGGGACTAAAAACATATATGGAAAAAAATAATGCAGAAAAAAACTTCTGCAGTTTAAAATAGGAGGTAGGCAGAGCCAACTATAGAACAGCAATAAACCAGAACACGAACTTTCTAAGCCTGAACAGATTTAATTTACTCCTGTCAATCTCAAACGCCTACAACCTACACTTTATCTACAATCAATCTCAATTTAGAGCATTCCTTCTAATGTGGCTCTTGAGCTAGGAGAAATCTTGTGCTTTAGAGCCTTGCCAAAGTGGTTAAATCGCTAATGTATTATATGTAGAAACCCGGAGAAGCTTCTTAATAGCCTAATACAAAAGTTATAAAGGCAGACTCCCCACTTTCTCATTTTTACAAGCTACCTTGGATCATTTACAGATCCAAAACTGATCATGAAAGGTGACAGAATCTACCTGGAGGTATGTAAGTAGTCCTCGATTTATGGCCACAATTGAGCCCAAAATCTCTGTTCCTGAGTGAGACATTTGTTGAGTAAGTTCTGCTCCATTTTGCAACTTTTCTTGTCACAGTTGTTAAATGAATCACTGCAGGTGTTAGTAACATGGTTGTTAAATGAATCCAGCTTCCCCATTGACTTTGCTTGTCAGAAGATTGCAAAAGGAGATTACATGACCATGGGGCACTCCAACCATCATAAATATGAGGCAGTGTCCAAGTGTCCAAATTTCATCACATGACCATGGGGATACTGAAATGGTTGTAAGTCTGAAAAACAGTGGTAAGTCACTTTTTTCAATGCCGTTGTAACTTTGAACGGTCACTAAATGAACTACTGTAAGTCAAGGACTGTCCCATCCTTCTTTTAATTTAATTTTTAAAAAGCCCTATCAATAACACATTTCTGAAGTCTAATTTAACGTCGTCCAACAGTAATAGGGGTCAGTCTTTGGCAGCTATTTATTTGCTGGAGTAACCAATTCATTAAAAATAAGTGCTAGAATGTTCATTTGTCTCTGAATTTCACCACAGGTTACTTTGCAGTTCCTGGTTTCATCCATTTCTTTATAAAGATGAGTATCAGGGTTCCAACCAATGCCCTAATTAAATCATGAGTCTCGAGCCAAGCTTCAAAAGAAATCCAGTTATTTATTAGGAGCTTCATGTCGGCACGTTCCAAGTGAAGCCAACTCTGACTTCACTTAATTCACACCCAAGCTGTGACCCTGTTCCCACCTCCCCCCAAGATGTGTCATCAGTCACATTCCCCAACAAAGCAATTTTGCGGGTTGTATAAATCCCTCCCTCTGGCCACTGTGGATCTCCGTGGAGATGGCCTTGACATAGAGATGGCTGGAATGTGTTTTTGTTTTGACTGAAGTGCAATTCCCTCGCTGCAGCTACGAGGCTCGGTTCCCCATCCCCCTGCCTATGACAACTCAAGGGCAGATCAGGGATGTTTCACAAGTTGACAATAGGGTGTTTTTTTTCTTTCCCAATATGAGGCTAAATGACTCCTTCAAAGAAATGTACAAAAATTAACAAGCAGCATTTATATATCAGCAGTCTGTTTTTTGTTTTGTTTTTTCATTATATCTCATAGTACAAAATGTTGTCACAATGTTATCCTCAGTGGAAAAATAAAGCGTTGGGAAAGCTTTTCAACAAGCGGTCACCATTGATCGGTAAAGGTTACACACTTTCATAGATACAAAAAACTGTCCAAACACATTTGTATATGGATAACACACAAAATGGAGTGAAAAACATGAAATCTGGAGGCATAAAAGCGATTTTTACTTTTAGTATGAAAAATAATGCTTCTAATGGGATCAGGAATAGTACTGTATGAAGAGTTGTCAGTTTGAGACATCTCAGTCAACAGCTGGCTGAGATGATGATATATTAACCTTATGAGAAGCTGAAAGCACAGCAGTAAAGTGACTATTTGCAGCATTTCAAAAGATTTTTATCTTTAAAGGATCTTTATTGTTTTTATAAATAACTCAAGGCAATAATAATATTCCTTTCTCTTCCCATTTTCCCCACAGCAACTATCCTGGGAGATGAGTTGAGCTTCGAGAATGGCCCAAAGTCACACAGATGGCTTCCTACTACTCCTGTCTCCTGATTTCTAGCCTTAAACACTAGAGGAGCATACTTTCTAGATCAGTGGTCACCAACCAGTGGTCCGTGAACCGAGGAAATTTTGGTGGTCCACAGAAAAATTATTTGCATTTTTTATATTGCACTAAATGTATTTATCATTTTTTTAAAAAATCTTTTTAAAAAAGAACTTATCTTTTATCTTTATCTTTTTTTAAAAAAAAATCATATTAATGGTCCACGAGATTTAAACCTATGAATGTAGTGGTCCCTGAGGTCCAAAAGGTTGGTGGCTCCTGTTCTAGATCATATGCTTGTGACCTCCAGAAAGGATATCAGAAGCCATAAGATATTTAGCCACTGGCCATCTTGTATGGTCTGCAGAAGCTGAAGAAATGAGTCTGGATAGTTTACAAACACATTTTAAGAAATCATAAAACAGTGCACAGCAAAGAGAACAGATTAGCAACCAAGGGCACAATTCAATATACAACTTCTCTTAGAAATGAACTCATGCTGCATTCCGACCATTTGCTTATGGGAATAGCCAGGATTTGAAAACCTTATGAAAACCCCAATAAAGTTGGTTCCATTAAAATCTTTTGGGCAAGCAATCTGTTCCACAAGGGTGAGCACCAAAACAGACAACACATGCCTCCCATCAGATGGCATTGCTTGAAAAAAGTCTACAGTGTATGCCAAATCTGTTTCATCTGGTGGAATGAGCAGAACATTTGTTTAGCTCTTCTCTTTCTACACAGAAAGAGATTCCTCTGGCCCAGAAGCATTATTTAGCTGGGCTACATCAGAGGCATGTTTGTGATTGGATCAAGAGAGGCTTTAGATCCATGTTTAAATTCATCGGATACATACTGATAATGTGCCAGCTCTGGAACTAATATGCATAATTTACCACGCTTGGGAAGAAAACCATTAAAGAGAGATGGAGGGAGAGAGGGGGAAGGGAGGGAGAGAGAGACGAGAGAAGAAGAAGAAGAAGAAGAAGAAGAAGAAGAAGAAGAAGAAGAAGAAGAAGAAGAAGAAGAAGAAGAAGAAGAAGAAGAAGAAGAAAAAATAGATTTATTGATGTCTCTTTCAACCCAGTTGGCCCAAGTTCATTTCTCACCTTCTCACTAGTGACCCATGGGATTTTTAGAGTTATCCAATCATTACTGTGATGAAATTAGACAATGATAGACATAGTTTTTCAAAAAATAGTTGATTGCAAATTAGCAAAGATATGGCATTTTTTAGATTTATTTTTGAAGTTTCCTCTTTAGTCATGAAGTTTTACACACACACACACACACACACACACACACACACACACACACACACACTTACATGTGAGTTAAACTGTGTAGGTTATTTGAGAGCCTCCCCCACTCTAGTTTTAAGATTTTTGTACTTTATCCCAATTACATAAACAGTTTCTAATAGTTAATCTAATAGTACATTACAACATTAGATTCTATCTATGGACTTTAAATAATGTTCACTTCCTTAACAAACAATTTGACCTCAGTCTCAAATAAGCAAAGCTACCCGTCACTCAAAAATAGCAGAGCTAGAAGAGGGGTGCTTGAGTAATGGAAAATTACCAATTACAATGACTTTATTTAATCCAAATACGTACTGTATGCATTACAAAGAAAATCTAGCAATATCCAGAAATTCACTTTTAAGAAAAGTGTGCTTAGGATGATAGCCTAAAATATTTAAGCATAAAAAAGTGTATGACAACAAAACAAACAACAAGAGAGATGATTTCCCATGTATACAGTATTGTTCTTTTATCTAGGCATTTACAGTATGTACAATTTTGCAGCACATCCCAAACTTGCTTGAACCTATTACATCTGAGATTGTGCAGATCCTAGCTATAATGTAAGGTTGCCACCCCATCCAGTTTCTGGGTTGAAAGCCATCATTACTGTTTGGGTGAGGAATGATGCATTCATGTAATACAATTTTGTATTGCTTTTTAGCAGCTTTGACCCTCTGAAGATAATATTGTAGCAGTTCTGCAGCCAGCTCCATTCATCCCTTGCTTTCAACAACAGACTATTTGCTTTTCAATTGGTATCTCTGGGAATATGAATCATTGTCTGATTGATTCTATCATTAGCACTTAAACAAGATCAATAAAGTATTAGCAGGGCAACTGACTCAGAATATTGAGTTATAATACAAAAGCCATAGAAAAGATTTCTGAACATGCACAAAGACTCCTAGTTTACTTTTTTTTTTGCTTTTGTCCCCAAAGAGGCAAAACTGCTGCTCAGTTTAAACCTCACTTGTCTCCTATTTTTACAAAGAGGAGCTGAATAGAGACATCAAAAAACCGAGAAAATAAAAATAAACCTGTTAACCTAAGAAATTCAAATTCAATCCAAGGCTACTGGAAGGTGGGAAAGTGTCCATTTCTGTTTTACTGCTGTATTTAAACTACTTCTGGCATAAGCACTTGCATTATATTTCATTTTTCCTAATTAGATAGGACATCATATAAACAGTGTTAAGAAGAGATTAGAGCATCATGCTGAGATCCAAAACTGGAAACATAGGGAGCTGATGGAAATAATTTGGGGACAGGCTCATTGGTGGTGCTATTGTTTACAACGTTTGTATGCTTTCAATATCTGGACCAGTTGTTTTGTTTCTTTCGTAATGCTGAGAATTTTAATTCACAAACCAATGAAGACTGAATTTCAATTTCAACTTACACTAGGACGCATTGTAGCTGGTTAAATGTAATGTTTCTCAAACTTTATTTTGTATGTGTTTTCAAATACATAATTAATGATATTTGAAAGTTTTAAAATGGAACCATTCTCTTTTAGAATTTTACAGCTGTAGATTTAAAGGATACTTATAAAATATTTGCAGATTTCAACAATGATGTTCAAGAAGACTGTCATTCCAATATACCTTGATGATAAAATTGCTGGTTTTTATCAATTGCATTCTGAAGTCACATTATGGTAAAAATTGTAGTAAAGTAGAATATCAGATATTAAAAATCTACAATTAGCTATCTTTGAGAAAGTTTCTGAGTTCAAACTTAAAATTAGAACGTTGATGTTCCCTGGTTTTGAAAATCCTAATGCCTGTGTTGTATTCTAAAACAAATTTAAGCAAATAAATTGTAGGTTAACCTAAAGATCAGACATAATGTTTGAAATAGATTGATTTATGAAATATATGTATTATACACATACACACACTATATACCTACACACATATATACATATCCACATACACACATGCATATACATACATATAAAATACATAATAATAGGAGACATACTAGTTATAGTAACAATAAACAACAATAAAGTCTATATTTAGTTTATTGAAAGAATAAACTTTCATTAATGTTGAGGTTGCAGGAATGATTCACTACTTCTACTACAAATTTATAATTTCTACTGAAAATTTAAAACTGAGTTTGTCTGACAAGCAAGACTTACCAGCCTGTTTGGATAGAACACTTCTATTTCAGGTGACAGGGAAAATGGTGGATTTTTAAAATAAAATAATCACAGAGAGAAGTTAGAAGTTCAAAACGAAAACTATTAATTAAAAAAAAGCACAGTTGTGCTAAGTTTCAAATCAGCACAAGGCTAGAGTTATACTGGCTATACTATTATATAATCATAATCATAGCAAAACATAGGCCACAATGATTCTACTACTGGTTTAATTGAAGGGGAGCAAATGAATTGAATGAGCTATCCTGTTCGCTCAAAAATGTGCTCCAGATTCAATTGAAGGGCCACACAAAATGACTCTCCTCTTATTCTCCACATACAACTGTTCTTCTAAAATGGGAATGGGTTGCAAGATAGAACCTAAGTAATGGTCTTTGTCAAAATTTCCTGACATGTGTCTGAGAGAGGGGGGAGGGAGGAAGGGCAGGAGAGGGAGAGAGAGAAAGGGAGGGAGGGAAAGGGAGATATATATATATACACACACATACATACATACATACCAGGGGTGGGTTTCTCGCCCCGTTCCAACCGGTTCGGTTGGAACGAGGCTGGCGGCGTCCTCGAGCACGCACGCGGTGCGCGCGTGCACGCGCGTGGTGCACGCATGCGTACTAGCATCTGTGCGATGCTCCAGCTGCTCCTGGAGGATCATGCAGGCGCTGTATGCGTCCTGCGCATGCGTGGAAGCGCATAATTCATCAAAACCGGGTAAGGAGCGGGCGCGCGGGCGCGGGGGAGGGCTTCGCCGTTCCCGGAAGTTACTTACGTCCGGGTTCGGCGACCAACCGGATCGCAGGGACCGCCGCGAACCGGTTGAAACCCACCCCTGATACATACATACATACATACATACATATATACGCACGCAAGCACACACACACATACATACATACATATACATACATACACATACATAGATCTAGATGGATGGATGGATGGATGGATGGATAGATAGATAGATAGATAGATAGATAGATAGATAGATAGATAGATAGATAGATAGATAGATAGATAGATAGATAGATTAAAGAGAGACAGAGGGAGAGAGAGAGATGATATAGATATAGATAAATAGATATAGATAGATAGATAGATAGATAGATAGATAGATAGATAGATAGATAGAAAGATAGATGATAGATAGATAGATAGATAGATAGATAGATAGATGATAGATAGATGATAGATAGATAGATAGATAGATAGATAGATAGATAATAGACAGATGATAGATAGATAGATAGATAGATAGATAGATAGATAGATAGATAGATAGATAGATAGATGATAGATAGATAGATAGATAGATAGATAGATAGATAGATAGATAGATAGATAGATAGATAGATAGATAGATAATTAGAAACATTCTTGTGCTAATGTTTGAATCCTTGTGAAGGGTCTTTTTTATTGTTTGTACTAATTTATTCATTTATTTATATATATCTCACCTTTATTACTTTCACAAATAACTCAAGGTGGAGAACATATCCAACATAATTCATCCTCTTATTTTCCATACAATAACCCTGTGAGATGGGTTGTGCTGAGCGAGAATGACTGGTCCAAAGTCACCCAGCTTTCATGGCGAAGGTGGAGCTAGAACTCGGGGTCTTCTGGTTTCCAGTCTAATGCTTAACCATTTGACCAAAGTGATTCCTATTCCATTTTCCTGCTTCCTTGTTTGGTAGACATTTTAATTTCCTTTTTTTTATTTAAAAAATCATATTTTTTTTACAAGTGGTTTTTCTACACCTTTAACCAGTTATACATGGGCAACAAAAAAGCTAACTGTAATTAATAAACATCTGAATGGCCAAACTCAAAAATTGTAAGAACAAAAACATTCCAGCAATGCCTCTAATCCTTGTATTCATAAACTAACTAGAAGCACTAGTGTAACTAAGTAATTTCAGATTCTGGGCTTCATAGTTTTAGATCAAGAGTGAACCAAGTGTGGTCCTAAAGCCAGAAACAACCCTCCATCTAATTTCATGCTACTCGCAACCTAATTTCAAAAGCCTTCTGCAAGAGATCAGTTCAGGCTTCTGCTGAAAGGCATTTGTTTCTTCCTTGCAGCCTGCTCCATGGCAGAAAGAAATGTATTTATTTAGAGATATAAATACCATGATACCAAGTAAAGCAAAAACATAACAAATTAAGTTTTTTGGTTTATAAGATAAAAGAGAAATATTGCATTTCAGACATAAAACGGGATAGAGAAGTAAAATTCTCATCCATTTTGGGCTCTGTCCCTAACCACTATCCCCCTATAGATTATTCTCATGGCAGTGCAAGCATTGGAAGCATTTACTCATACTTGTCTTAGAGAAGGGACCTCATATTTAGCCATCAAATGGCACTGTGTAACACTCCACTTACCTGAATGTTTTGAAACTCCCTCTTGTGTTTGGTGGCCTTTCTCCCATCAGTTGAGGGAGACCTTGGAATTTGCCCCAAACTCATTTTCTAACTACAAGGAGAAATAGAAAAGAGGATCAACTTTCTACATCATAATTAAAAAGACCCTTACTGAATCTGATCAAAGACCCATAACCTTCATCCACATTCTTCATCCAAGAATGACTTGCCAGATGTCTTTAGTGGCTGGACTTTCTCCAGCAAGAAAACATGGCAACATTGATCTGCTATATGCAAGAAGTAAATGAACCATTTTGGGTATCAGCACAACACTACCAATAATGAGTTAATCAATGCAAATTATAGATCCTTATTTTCCCTCTCTTAAAATGTTCTGTCCCATTGTTCAGTCATTGTAAATCTCTTGCTCTTACAAGAACCATAATGCCAAATTAAAGACTCATTTGCCATGTGAATTTTCACTTGCAAAGGCAGGGTGAAAAGTTCAAACAATATACACTACATAAAATCAACTCCTGTTCCTGCATTGTGCACTGAACTATAAATAAAGCATTTCTCCTCAAGCCCTGGAGAAGCTGCCATTGTTTACCATTAGCACTATCATATCTGGATGCTTTGTCATTCTCCACAACAGAACATTGGTCGGAGTAGTGCCAAATTGCAGCTTTGAAAGGGAAATAGCCTTGATTTCCCTTTGACTCTTCCCACAGCTATTTCTGCTAGTGAGTCTTATTTTTAAGGAAAGTGTGCTCCCTAGTGTTAGGAGTGCTACAAAGGCCTACAGACTTTTTCCAATCTAAAATTGAACAGCCACTTGTATTCACATTGCTTCAGTAATAGCTTGGTCTCTACCAAAACTGTTGGAAGATTCCTCCAAAAACAAAGCAGAGAATATAGATTTCCTGCAACAACAGCTATCTTTAGCTCTTGTATGTTCCTTAAACAAAAACAATGAGTCCAAACTCTCTCAGACAAATAGACTGCTCAGAGAACATGAAGAGTTGATTCATACACATCATGCTAAGTTAAGCCACAGGTGAAAAGATGTTTTGAGGGGCCAAGTACAGCTTCATTTCAATTTAATGGCATTGGTGTGGCTGAGATGTTGCCTTCTGGGCACAGTAACCTACCAGTGGTGGGTTACGACCAGTACAGCCCAGTACGGGTATACCGGCGCCTGCCAGGAGCACCAGGTACCATTCCGGTATGGTGCTCCAGAGGGCCCACCCACCTGCCCATGATCCTTACCAGTATTTAAGGTTTTCGGGGCTTTCACACACAGACATGGAGCGTACAGCGCCTGGCGATGCTCCACCAAGCAGTTGGAGCATCTTGGAGGCATTGCGGAGTGTGGTGGGCAGTAAGTACACATGCGCACACTGCACACATGTGCGCGTGCACTACTGTGTTCATGTGGTGGATGCCCGGCCCCGTTGCACCATACCGATTGCACAGGGATCCGGAACCCATCTCTGCAATGCACCCTATAAAAATGATCTTCAGAGATAGGACAGACGCTAGAAACGATAAAATTATAACTGAGCTATAGAAGGAGAGAAAGAAAAAGAATCAGGAGGAAAGATATGGGTTGTTGGCTAAAAACCATTTCAACCCGCAGTGACTCTGATAAAGGATACCTGCAATCTCCTTCCATCAAGAAAGGCTAAAGGGTACTTCTGATTCTTCATCTTCTGACATTGAGGGAGATAGAGGCAGCCACAGCTGGCATCTCAGGTCTTAGCAAATCATACACAGGATGAAATGAAAGGAGAAAATACAACTCTCCCAATATGTAATCATATTGTGCTAAGAGAGAATATATATAAGAACTCCGTAGTTCAGTTCACTGTTATATCCATGCCATAGAGCTGAGGACTGAGTCAAAAAAGAAACGTTTACAAGCATTTTATTTATAGTTGCTTAAGACCACCCAGAGCAGAGGTGTTGCTGAAAGTGATTTGCATACCAAGCCAAGATCGCCATCTTTCTCAAATATAGCATAAGTAAACCATACAGATTCAGTATAGACTGGAATAAAATCCATCCACACACACAAACATACAAAATCCAAATAATAGTGGCAATTGGCATCTGTTTGTCTCTGAATAAAGTACAAGGGAGGACTGGACATCTTCAAACTTTCCCATTTGTTTGAACACCTGGTCCTTTGCCTGGTGAAGAACAGTCTTTATACTTCTTCCAAGTATCTTTTTTTTTCAGTTTATAAGTCTAGACTACACTGTCAAGCAGAGCCTGGGGTGAGGGAGTAGAGAATCAGCTGCTTTAATTATATTTGGCTTCCAGGCCTAAATCTTGTGCTGTCTGAGACCTTATTCTGGAATATATAAATCAGGTTAGTTTTCTCTAATACTCAATTCCATCAGATTTTCTATTGCTACCTTCAGATTGCAACAAACAGTCTACTTAACATTTCCATTAGAATTCCTCTTAGGCCAAATCTAGTACATGTTTGCCTAAGGAAGCCCCATGTTGATTAAGCTGTATACAGTTGAGTTGCATTTTTAAATGTTCAAAAATAAAGATAAATGTATGTGAAGGAACCCAAGGGGCGTATATATTTGGGACTAAATTTTGTTTTATTAAAACTACTCAGCCATAAGCTCAAGTTAATGCATTGCCATTAGAGATTGCAATTTTGTCCAGAATCCACCTCTTTGCATTTTGAATGTGGGTTCTAACCTGGGCTTTTAGTGCTGCGTATATGCAACTGACATAAACCCAGTTTATCCATCTACCACTTCCATTTCCTAAAGAAAGGTTAAATGCAATTAAAAATGGTGAAAGATGAATATTCTCCCTAGTTGAGACTTACAGTAAGAGAGAAAGACAAGCAATTCATGTCATATTAAGGCCACCAGTTCTTAACAACAAATATCCAGATGACGTCTAGGTGACAGAAAGAGACAGAGACATGACAAACATGCTTGTATAGCAAGAATTAAGTTTAGTGATACAAAGCAAAGTAAATTGCACTACAATTTACTTTACAAGTTACAAAAGAGATCTCCTCTAGATGTATCAGATTACAACATCCTTTAGTCATTTTGAAATTTAGTGAGATGACAGATTGTGCGGGCATCAGGTTACAGGAGGTGAGATTATAGCAATAGCCCTTAGACTTATATAGCACTTCACAGTGCTTTACTGCTCTCTCTAAATGATTTACAGAGTCAGCATATTGCCCCCAACAATCTGGGTTCCCATTTTACTAACCTCGGAAGGATGGAAGGATGAATCAACCTTGAGCCAGTGAGAATCAAACTGCCAAACTACCAGCAGCCAGCAGCCAGCAGAAGTAGCCTGCAATACTGCACACTAAGCACTGTGCCACCATAACACCAGGAAGATCATGAACAGCATGTCATTTATCATGCCTTTTAAACAGTCATAAAACCAGATTGTTGATAAACACATTTCCACTGAATGAGTTCTAAGCAAACATGCCAAGTATAACTCTCGTGAATGAATGCAAAAGCATCATTAAGATTTGGAAAAGTACGTTGATTTCATAACCTGACCTAGGGGTTATTAATCAGCAATATTAAATAAGATACCAATTAGGCAGTGGTAGGTTGCAGGCGGTATGGACGTACCAAAGACTGCCCGGAGCACCGGATACCATTCTGGTACGGTGCTCCAGAGGCCCCACCCACCTGCCTGGGCTCCTTACCTGTCTTTTAAGGCTTATGCACTTATGTGCAGGTGCATGACACATACAGCCCCTGTGCGATGCTCTGCTGAGCAGCTGGAGCTTCACGGAGGCTCATGGAGCAATAAGACGCATGCACACGTCCATGTGGCCGCCACCTGGCCCGTTCCACCTATACCAGTTGGAACGGGATCCAGAACCCACCATTGCAATTAGGCCACTATGGAATAACTCCACAAATCATATAATACAGGCTCTAATACTAATCCGGACATAGATCTTACTTTGTTCAAATAACTGAAGATACAGGCCTACCATGGTCTTCTGATATGTTTGATGCAACTTACTCCCAAGTAACTCTACTGAATATACAACTGCAATCTTAACTAGTGTAAAGCAGGAGTAAAAAAAAAAAAGTCACCTCTGATCCTTCAGATAATCTAGAAGTACAAATTTTAGTGTACCTCACTAGGATAGAAGTAATAAGAAAAGCTGAGAGTTGCAGTTTTGCAACACCTGGCAGGCTATAAATTCCCCACTTGATGAGGAATAGCTAGTACCTTAGAGATGATTGGGCACATCTAATGTTCCTATTGTTCCAACATTCTGTAGATCTATTCAGATAATCACCCAGGGCTCATGACAGATATCTGATAAATGGATCATTTCTTTCTGCGGGGGCTTGACCTACGGAAAACTGTAGAATGCAGATTAAACAAAAGAAGGTAATAAATAACTGGACAAGGAAAGTAGGATAAATTTTATAATAATGTACTTCAGTATGGAGTTGGGTTATGTTGCAAACTAGCCATTGGAGCTAAGGTGAAAAAAATCAATGTTTTAAAGTAATATGGTCAAATAAATCATTTATTTGTATTTTATTATCAGTTATATTTCTATTTTAACATTGCTGCAAAGGTTTTAGGCTAATTCTCATCCCTCCTTCCATCTTCATTTAACAAAGCCAGGCACAGCTTGCCTTCAAAGCTGGTTGGGCACACTCCTGATTAAAAGTTATAGTGGCTGGAAGGGTTTTGATGAGATGTAAGTACCCTTCTACTCTTTCTGCCACATGATGCTCAAGATTAGCTTCCACAGAGATCTGTTAACAAAATTTAAATCTCAGCTGATAAAACAGAAGGGTCAGGGCAAGTGAAGTCCATATGACAATAAGCAAGGGGATCAGAAACTTCTTGTAGATATTGGAACTCCTTGAAATATGGTATCATGGTTTCCTGCCATTGATGGGAAAAGCACATGGGCATTGTCATGTATGCCCCATACATACATGTTAGTGTTTCTCAATCTCAGAATAGGATCGCCAACACAATCACCAAAATCTTATGACAGATATTGCACAACAAGAAGAATCTCAGATGTTTGGACTTCAGTTCCCAGAATCCCCAACTGGCAGCAGACACTTTTCAGTCTTTAGCATCCTGTCCCCAGAAGGGCATCCCTTGGCCACCAAAATGTTGTCCACCTCTGAACTGTAGTATGCCAGTGCAAAGGGAGGCCAAGCTCAAGATAGTTCTCAAAATTTCCAACAAGTTCACAAAGCTTGTTAATTCATAATACAATTTGCTGGCTTTGTCGTGCCATAATGGGTAAATCTGTCTGTTAGATATTTACCAAATTGTGGCTGAAACAAATTGTGCAATGTGTAAATCCAGCCAATATCTGTCTTTAGAGCAAGGCCAGGCTTTGAATGCAAACATGAAAGTTTCCATTTTACATTCTGTGAATCCTTCCCTTTGATTCTTTTTCTACCACCAGCTTCCTATCTGAAATACTTCAATATTTCATTAAGCTATTTGGAATGCAATTGAATTATATGGATTTGTTTAAGAGGGAAACAAGCTGTAAAGCAGCATTCTTTCTCTGTCTCTTGTTAATTGTATTTGCATTTATGTTAAAGACAATAAACATAACCAAGAATACTCAGACCAATTGCTGTGATTTCATTGTTTCCTGGAGATAATTACAAACTCTTGTATGTTACTGCATTCCAAAAGACTCAAAAGGAGAGCGTTTTTATGTTACATGCCTTTTATTCTTAACCATGTGAAAGGTTCTAGTCCCCAGGATTTAAATTTACATGCAATCATGTATTTTATTTATTTGGGGTCACTTCATTATCTCATGCCATCCAACCCAACAAAACCAAAGAGACCCCGCAGACAAAATTCACTGCATAATTATACTTCTTTAATTATGCCTACTAAGATTGATGTTTCCTCCCAGATCCAGAATGCCCTTGGTGAATAGTCTGCTGAATGATTTATCCAAAGCTCAAAGTGCAGCTATATAGAAATTCAAAGAGCTGGTTGCGTACTTTGTAAGAGTGGCCAGACTTTGAACATTCCCAGAAAACCAGATGTTTATTCAAGAGACTCTAAATGGCATATGCTCCAATGCTGTAATGAAAGATTAAAACAATTTAAAAGTATAACATTAAGCAAAACAAATAAAAACACTAATGGTGATCTTCTCATTCCATAACAGCCATTGCCAACTGCAGAGGGCAAAGCCACCATTCTTTCAATTAGCAAGGGCTTTTCTGAAATAGTCAAATCTTGGCAGCTTTTATAAACGCCAACAAGTTCAGATTAAAAAGGAGAATGGGTGTTTGCTTTATGAACATTTGTCTTCACATTGGAGTGGCTCCTCAGAGGAGGAACAAAAGAAAATACAGACTCCAGGAATCTGAGAACAAGGGCTGGGGTAATCAAAGGGCGATCCGGCTCTTACTGTATATGCCTATAATGGCAAACCTATGGCACCCGTGCCACAGATGGCACGCGGGGCCCTGTCTGCAGGCACGCGAGCCATCGCCCCAGCTCAGCTCCACCACGTATGCACACGTGCCTCCCACTGGCGAGCTGATTTTTAGGTCTCTGCCACGCATGGGAGAGATGCACACATGCCTGGAGGGAGCGGAGGCATGTGCACATGCATGGGGAGGGAGAGTGCAGGGCTGTGGTGTTCCCCCCACGCAGCCCATTTTTGGTCTCAGGAGGCTTCAGGGAGGCCTGCTAGAGCCAAAATTAGGCATGGGGTGTCACATATGCACGGGTTAGATGGCAGGGGGGAGTAGAGGGGCCGTGTGCACATGCATGGGGGAGGGGAAGCATGCACATGGGCACGGCGTAGTGGGGTGTTGCACATGCATTGCCTTATGGGTGTGGGCACGCTAGGACAAAAAGGTTAGCCATCACTGGTATATGCAGTTCAAGGTATGATTGTGAGTCTGCTTGATAATGGGCACATAATTATGAAATATTAATAAAGACCCAATCCCCTCAATTATCTTCCCTTTACCTAGGGTTAATATTTTTGTTTTTATATTATATTTCAATGTGACTTTTATCATTTTTCTCAGTTTTATATTGGCTGTTTTATTTGATTGTTATGTGCTAGAGAGATGGGCACCTATATAGATAAATAAACCAATAAATAGCTCTGTAACTTAGCCAGGAAGTTACTGAAGTTATTGGGAGATTGAAAGGGGAATCCCTATATGTGTGTGGTATGTGGATGGATATGTTTTAGTTTTTCTTTGTGTTTCATCTATTGTATATTATAACAACCCAAATTTTAAAAAGCAGCTAGTGACTGATTTTATGTGACATTGTTTTGGAGATAAATTAGTCTACCATAAATTAAGGCTATCACAGACAGTCTGGGCTGTCTGTTTGATTTAATATTTTTAGATGATTTGACTTTATTTAGTTTTGTACACTTCTCAGAGTCCACTGGAGTTTTGTGGCTTATACATTTAAGTACATAATAATACTATCTGATCTACAAAATTCTAACCCTTTCCTCCCATCTGGCAGTCATGTGGATTCTGTCAGCCCAGATCCAGAAAAAAGGAGAGGCTAAACAAACAGAGGAGAGAAAATAGCATGCACATGTTTTGTTTTGTTTTAAATCTCCTTGACGGAAAAGTAGGACATGAATGTCACCATGTAATATAACAGAGGAGGAGGAATAATGTTGTCTCATATTTTAATGATTAACATGGAAAAAATAAGAGGGCCATTTGTTTGAGGTTCCTACTCTACTAGTATCTTTTACTACTTATACTTCATAAAACATTCACACTGTGACCATGAGAGTTGTTAGCATGCATTGCCATAGCTTCTCATTCCTTTTGAACCATGTATTCTTAAAATACATACAGAGAAGTACCGTAGCACATCTCATTCTGGTGACTTGTTATTTCAACTTGTTATTTGCCTCGTTCAGAAAATATCCCTTACTTCCCAGACTCTTCTTTATATGTGAAAAATAGCCTAAAGAACAAATGAAATAAAGTTTCCTCTTGTGACATGCTATACACTCCCTGGAACTGTATGTATTAAGTTCTAGTTAAACTCAAATACAATGAAAGAAAATATTCAGAAAGGAAAACTGAACACAGGTTCAGTAGATGTTTATGAAGAGAAGGAAAGCCCTGAGGAAATTAGAGTATATTGTCCCATAGAAAAACCAACCAATTGACCAACTAACCAACCTTCCTTGTCTGGGCTTTTGGAGAGTTTCAAAAGCAGACTTTAATTTCAATCAGTCCCATAGGAAATATTGAACAAAAATGCCTATTCCTGTCTATTTTTTTTCCTTTGCCATATGGAAGATGGAAAAACAAACTCTCCTATAGTTTCAAAGAAGCTTCACTTATTCACAAATGCACTCATAGAGGGGGGGAACAAGGGGGGGGACAACAAAGGCAAAGAATGAAATGCTTTGGGTGTGCTGAGTGAAAAACTAAATATGATTCATATGAACCACAGAATCCCATTGGTTTGTAAGGCAGACTGACTTTGAAACTCTTCTATTTTAAAAGATATTTACCATGACTTGTGGGAATCAACTGTCTGAGAAATAGAAATCCACCCTACCTCCAGAAGCATGGCAATAAGAGTAACTTGTGTATTTTATTTGGCTTTGTTTAGGCCAAGGCATTAAAAGGGATGACTTAAACCTAGAAAGTTTTATAATATTGTTAATGCAACTGAAGTGGAGACATATCACAATACTGCTTTAGGTTGTAATGCTCTTATTGCTTTTCAAAAAAAATATGATTTGAGTATTTTATTTTCATTCTGCTTCAAAATGAAAGCCACTTTGGTATAGTGGCTATGATCCTGGCTTAGAAAACAGGAAACTCTAATCGTTCCATGGACATGAATGCCGGTTGAATGTCTTTGGGCTAGTCACTGCCTCTCAGCCCAATCCACTTCATGGGACTGTTGTGGAGAAAATAGGAGGAGGAAGAAAAATTATGTTGTTTGCCAGCGTTACTTATGAAGTAACAAAACAGGTTTAAAATAAACTAAATTTAAAAATGTATGTAGATATTATCACAAAGTGGCTCCCAACATTTTGGGGTATATTCTACATTTGGAAATTCGAGGACATATATGAGCCTTGTCATAGGCCGTATCTGTCTTCGAGAATGAGGATACTCATAAAATATCCATTTAGAAGGCAAACTGAAAAGGTTTCTCCCTCCTATGTCCTGTAGCCTTGCCAAATAAACTCTGCCTTGATAGCTAAACTTTAGAAATGAACTCACTTCCAAACAAACCACTAGAGAACAGCCCGTATCATTTTTTTACTTTTTAAAAGAAGAATTCCATATGTTGAAGATAAATATTATCTTATCCAAGAATTCTAGCCTCCCCTTTATTTATTTCTAAATTAACAGAAATAAAAATAAAGTGGTTGGTATCAAGAATTGGGATACACTGGGCGTACTGTTTCCCAGGGACCATATTAGACCTCAGACAAGCTTGTGGATGGATGGCCAAGTGAAAAGAAATCAAAATGTTGGGCACAACTTTGCAATCAAACTCTAAGCCTCTTTTTACCAATCAGGGCTTTGGTTGTTCAGGAGAGGCTGCCATCTTGATTTTCCCCTTGGCTGGCCCTGAACTTCAGTTATAGCATTTACTGACTTGTCATTACTTCAGGTAATGTGTTCAATTATCAGTCCAGAGTTACTTTGTCTTTTTCCTTAAATGAAAAGAACCTGTGACTGGCAAAGAGACAAGAGTCCTACAAGAGAAATATATCAACATTAAGACAGACAGAGAGAAAGGATTACAGAGGGGTTTTTTAGTTGGCTATTATTCTCCCAAAACAGGGCATCTTCTATTAGCAGCTCAATTTTAAAAAGACGAGAAAGCAGAAGTTAATCCAGAGGGAATGGAAAGTAGCCGTAAAACCAAATTCCTGTTCCCATCCCAAAGGCAGAGATAGCATTCAGATATCTTCTGCAAAATGGAAAAAATAGACTCATTCTTCTGTAAGTCTTCACAAATCACACTGGTTTAAATGGAAAGCTGTATGTAAAATGAAAAGGGTAATTTAGAGTCACAAAACATTTTCTTCTGCTGAGAAAAATCCTGTCATCAAGTAAGAGGTCATTAACTAAATGAAAGCTAAGCTTCTTTGAGCCAAAGATACAACTGGCTTGATACTCTATAGAAGACATTTGTGTTACATAGAAGACTTTTTTTTTTCATCTTTGCTAAATAAAGTTTAATTGTGGAGACCAAAAAATGAAATAGGCTGCTTGGTTTCCATTGCATTACATTATATTACAGGAGATTCTCCTTTGTCAGTAACATTTTTTCCCCTCAGTGCTAGTAAAACAGACACATATGCACACCCAAATTGCCCAGTACACAATTATAACACAGATTTCTAAGGTTATGAATGAAGTATTTTATTGCTTAATTCTGATGGAGTCGTCATGGCATTTAAAAAAAAATAATGTAGCTTATTCATTTTGTTCACATTTAGATTGAGACAAGGCTTGTAGATTTTGGAAAAGAGGAATCAGAAGGTTTCTGTTTATATTGTTGACCCAACTAATGAACAACCATTTCATGAGGAAGAAATTTTACCATGTTTATACATTTTTATAAGTGTAAATTATAGTGACCATATTTTTCTTCGAAATAATAAAGGACAAAACCTGAAAAAGGGAAAAGTCTGAAAGAGAATCATAATGATGCAACAAATTAATTGTTCGTTTATAACTTTGCTTTGCAGAGGAAAATTCAAGAGGAAAATCAAGCAAAACTCTACAAAAATGTGTATTCTAGTAAAAAAAATATCAAAAATTAAATTATATACATAAAATTGTTTTTAAAAGGCAACTATAATTTCCACATTTTTCACCTGAATTTTAAGGTCTGTGCATGAAATTGTAATTCATACACTAAAAATAAAATTACCAAAACAAAGGACAAAAAATGGGTTTTTGGAAAAAAATATTATCTTAAGCACAGTTTTCTGAAATAAAGGATTGCCTTTTAGGATGTATGGTCACTGTAGCAAACATTTATTACTTCTGGATATTCAGGAATTTAATTTAGCACATGTTTATTCCTAAATGTTTTATTTATATTAAAAGTTATTTATGACCATAAGATTTCTGCTGAAATTATCTGATTCACTGAGAAGGAATTTATTAGGGAAGAATCAAGAGAACCGTCTAATTTCTTCCTTAATCCCTTCTACAGTAGTGACACCATCTCTAAACATCATTCTAATGGATTACTTACAACAACACACTGTGAGACAGCATGAACAACCTATTTTGGGTCTGAGGTATGTTTCAAAATAACATACATACCAGAGGTGGGTTGCTCCCAGTTCGGCTGAACCAGTAGTAGTGGCAGTGGGAGACTCTAGCCACCTGCCTGGACATGTGAGTGAGCACACATGGGAATGCACCGGAACCAGTAGTAAAAAAATTGGCAACCCACTTCTGATACATAACTGCTGTTACGGCATCGAACCACTCTTGAAGTGATTGAGGAGTGTAATAAGAGGGACTTGGTACCAATTCTTCACACAGTCCTGTATGGATAATATGGCTTTCCTGGAAAACTTCTTCTCCCTCTTTTCCCACCCTCCTCCCCCTTCTACCTTAAACTTCTATTTAGCACATTCAAATATTTATTTACTTTTACAGGCCATGCTTTGCATAAATAAGCAAATTTTCTCCATCTTTTGATGGAGACACTATGAACTGAGGCACTAAAGAGATCAAATTTATTGGGAGGAGAGACATTCTCAGTAGTGACTTACAGTTAACAGTGATGGTAATGGTTGACATCTCTGCCAATGGCAAATGACATTGATGGACATTTTGTCTCTTCCTCAGTATTATATGTGGCATTGTCCAGCATATTTTGAAGATTAATATTCAGAGAAAAACCTGAATATTTATCATTTTCTAGGGATTGTGACTAAAAAGAGAAAGGGAAATGTCAAATATTTTCTAAATTGCAAAGCTAGTAAATGTTGACTTATTTAACATTAGCAACTAACAATTAAAAAAAGCACATTTGTGCCCTTCTATTATTGCTTCCTTACAGTTCCCATTGGCCTGCCTACTGATTGGCTGCAAATATATAATCCAGATGTGCACTGTATATAAAGGGGGAAATTTTCTGGGATGGACTTCTCTTGCACAATCACACTCAACATCTTAATCTTTGGGACACCCGCCCCCCTCCAGCAGATGTCCCTATCAGCATGGATATCAGTATTTTTTATGATTGGACTTGGAAACAGATGGGTTATCTTGTGTTTACTCTAACCATAAAAGTACACAATTGTTGCAAACCATAACCTGGGAATATAGGTGGCACACTTGCTAAAATACTTCATAAGAAAGTTCAAATTAAAAACAATACTTCACCCTCAGCAACAAAATGCTCCTATTCCAAGGACTGAAGGTTTTCTCTTTTCAAAAGGTACACATTGAAAAAGTGCTTTTTAAAAGACAATCTGCATTTATTGATGACTGGGTCACTTCAGAATTCTTACATAGACAAAGCAGTCTATCCTTTTCTAATATAATTGTATACTTCCTTATTTTGCTTAATGAAGTAGAACATGTGGTAGCTTTGAATTACTTCACATGTTAATTTTTTGTACACCATCAATTTAGTAAATTTACACCAGGGATAATTATCTTGCACCCTCCAAATGTTTCAGATTAGAAATCCCCAAATCCCAAACCACTGATTATTCTTCCTGAAACTGAAAGAAATTCTAATTCTAAATATTTAAAGGGAATCGGGTTTCCTGTTTAACCTGCAGTGAAAAATGTGGTGTACTCACAAAATATATTAGAATATAGTTTTACAAATATATGCTTCATGAAATGCACTTTCAGAAAACCATAATAGGAATAATATCCAACCTGCATTTAACATGACTTGCGGATCAACAAATGGACAGAAAGCTAAATTATCTAGGTAGGAGATTCTGTGTTTAAAAATTATGGAAGGTCACTAAATATTGTAAATCTTCTAAGTTATTCTGTGTAATTCTATTCAGGTTTCACTTTGAAGTTAGTATTGGGGGAGGGGTGAAATAAAATGAGAATTGAACAAAACTATTAACCTTTGTACCACATAACAATGCGATCCTGATCATAAAGTTTATTTCATTATTTATTTTACAATTGGAAAACATTCACAACATAATAGTATGTTTTAGGATTTTTTTTATGTTGGCAAATTGTTTGTCATTCAATTATATATATACTATGGCAAACAAATATATTTTAAAAGACTAATACATTACCTGCAATTAATTTTTTAATTATACTTGGTGGTTTAAGAAAACCCCTACTAAACAAAGCTATAAAATGTATAATGTGGACAGCAAAAAAGAGAAATCAAAAGCAGAATATATGCCAAACCACAACCTATAAATAATTTAGGGCTGAATTAGGAGGATGCTTTTTGTAAAAGATCTTGGAAATTTGAAATGATTTTCTACTTTTACAGTTTTGAGATATAAATGCTAGTTCTGCAACAGAAGCAAATAACAGACTTCTTAGAAGGAAACCTAGTAATTTAGGAAGGCTTATTTACAGGAAAACAAATATAGCATTTCTATCTTGGACTGCAATTCAATACTTTCTTGTTTAATCAATTATTAAAAGATATCAGAACTTATTTCTAGATAGAAGGGTTGTACTGTTAAAGTTACAGTTATAATTGTAAGAAACAAGATTGAATTCAATGATGCTTACTCCAATATCAGCATAGAATCAGATAGCAATTGGTTCTGTTTTATCTCAGAATCCTATAAATCATAAAAATTCTACCAGTATTTTCTGTACTAAGAACATATTTGTCTTATTCCTTCCAGATCTATTTATTTACTACTGAAACTTCCATTCCGATGAAAATCCTGTGATGAATGAAGATTTCCTCTTGTTCAATGGAATTGATGGGTATAAAGGAAATGAATAAATAAATTAAGATAAATGAACAATGAAAATCCATATTATTATTTTTCAGGTTGGAAAAAAATAAATTTAGCATATGTATTCTTGACATTAAGGATAGTTTTGTGAGAAAGCTACTCTGCTGTCTTTCATTTCTTTAAAAAAATACTTCAGTGAAAGCAGACAGAAATTATGATAGGTGTGAGATAGGGGAGTAGGAAAGAGAAAATTAAAACAAGACCAGAGGAAACTTCTTAAATTCAACATTATCAAAAAATAATAATAATGTGATGCCAGGAATTGATACTGGGTTTGTAATTTCTTTGTTCTAACTAGATTTTTTTTCTTTGTTTTAACTAGAATTTTCTCTGTCAAATATCAGGCTCACGATTATCATAATAGTACTTCTGGGCCATCTAGTCATACAAATTATAAAAGAGCTACAGGAAAAGGATTTCTCTTTTTACAGATGAAGAAGATGGAATTCTCCACAATATACTAATATACCACACATAGCCCTGCCTGGACCAAGGCTTACTTTGTATCATTTATATTTATAATTTATAAATACACTATTCTCTAATGCAGTGTTTCTCAAACTCAATAACTTTAAGATGTCTGGATTTGCTGGTTGGAGGATTCTGGGAACTGAAGTCCACAACTCTTTAAATTGCTGAATTGAGAAACACTGTTCTAGTACAACAATAAGTAAACAGGTGCTTCCAGAAATTTTGAATGTCGGTTTCCAACAGATGCAGGAGTATGTTCAAAAAAAGGATTGTAGGATCTAAACTTCATATCTTTTAGAAGGGATTAATGTGTAAGTACAGAGGAAGTATACATAAAATTATCCTATTATTGGACAGCAGATTTTGATTACTGTTGAGAGAAATAAGCATCTATTTAGAAATCAGATCTCTTTTCTGGTCTTAACAATTCTGCTTCACCATGCAAGGGATTTATTTCTACAGGATGCTAATGGATATTCCTTCAGTGTGATCTCAATGGTAAATAAAGACCACAGGATAAGGATAGCTTCCCCAGAAATGAGACTGGATTCAATTGTGGCTGCCACTGTGTGGTAATCCACAGGAAATGCCTCTACCCAAACCTGAAAAAAGTAATCAAGTAAAAATCAGAAGTCTGGTAATACATGTTTAAATTAATATAAATAACATTCATTAGTCTGAAAAGGTGCTACCTAATTTGGGGCTACTGTAGTTTTTCTCCTACAGTTTCTACATTATCAGGTAGACTGTCCCATGTTATTTATACATATGTCAAATATGGATGAATATGCATAAGTTCCTCTGTTTAATAAGGAAATAAATATTGTACTTTTCACTGCCAGAAACAAGTATTTCCCATGAATGATGTACTACTACACAGATTCAGTATATGTGGTACTTCGCTCAATAGTAGTAACTCTGAGAGGGATCTTGGAGTCCTAGTAGACAACCATTTAAATATGAGCCAGCAATGTGCAGCAGCTGCCAAAAAAGCCAACACAGTTCTAGGCTGCATAAACAGAGGGATAGAATCAAGATTATATGAAGTGTTAATACCACTTTATAATGCCTTGGTAAGGCCACACTTGGAATATTGCATCCAGTTTTGGTCGCCATGATGTAAAAAAGTAGAAGCAACCTAGAACTAAGGAGAAATTTCCTGACAGTTAGAACAATTAATCAGTGGAACAACTTGCCTCCAGCAGTTGTGATTGCTCCAACACTGGAAGTTTTAAAGAAGATATTGGATAACCACTTGTCTGAAGTACAATAATACAATAATACAATAGCAGAGTTGGAAGGTACCTTAGAGGTCTTCTAGTCCAACCCCCTGCCTAGGCAGGAAACCCTATACCGTTTCAGACAGATGGCTATCCAACATCTTTTTAAAGACTTGCAGTGTTGGGGCATTCACAACTTCTGGAGGCAAGCTGCTCCACTGATTAATTGTTCTAACTGTCAATTAATCAGTGGAACAGCTTGCCTCCAGAAGTTGTGAATACCCCAACACTGCAAGTCTTTAAGAAGATGTTGGATCGCCATCAGTGGTGTAGGGTTTCCTGCCTAGGCAGTGGGTTGGACTAGAAGACCTCCAAAGTCCCTTCCAACTCTGTTATTTTGTTACTCTTTCACTCACTGAACCTTAGCATTTCTACAGTTTCTACCTCTTAGTCTGTTTCTAAAACCTCCTTCAGATGTCTGTTCCAACTAAATGAGTTTCTGGACCTTCTGAACTGTTTGTTTTTGCTAAGAGGAAGAAGCACTGTCAACTAGACATACTGTAGGTATTTGTTCTTTATTTCCTAACCTTTGCCAAGCGGGTTAGAAGATTAAATATTTTGTCCCTGTGCGTGCATGTCTGTGGATGTGTGTGTGCGTACGTGTGTGCATGTGTATGCATGTACCTCCCAAATATAGTGCCTTTTTGGCACACTTGTGAATAACTCATTAAAATATCTACAAAAAGGGTGTCTGCATAGCTGTTCAAGTGTGAAGACAATTATGACGTAATGTCTATAAGGTGGGTTTAGTTTAATAAAGGGGGGGGAGCTTTTATCAGTACTCCTCTTTTCTTCTGGAGAGAGAAGAAAGGAAGAAAAAAAGAGGTGGGGGAGTGAGAGAGAATTTTTATTATTAAAAACAGACCTAGTTCTAGCTGTTTTTAGCTTGAGGCAAAATAAAATGATGAAACAGCTATTTCTGATCCCAAGCAAATTGTTGCTGCTGGTAAACTCCAGACCTATTTTTAATAAGGCTGCATCCATTCATGGTAAGATGGTGGGTGACCCTGAAGAACTGTTTATTACTGAGATCTCAATGGGTGGCAAGAGAAATATTGCCCTGTTGGACATTTGTCTGGAGGGATTCTGGGTGAGAAGGGAACAGAACAGGGGGGATCTTGGAAATACAAATCAGTTGAGTAATAACTAGATTAGGCAAAATATCGGGACAGATTGTCAAATACAATGTTTGTGAGCATTTAGATGAGAATGCTACCGTTAACAAGAATTGACATGGGTTTTTTCAAGGATGAATTGTGTCAGTGTAAACTTACCTTTTTTATGACATAGTGAATAGTCTGAATATACGTAGGGAATGCTGTGTGTGGAGTGTACTTTGATCTCAATACATAAAGCATCTTAGATCATATGTCTAAATCAGAAAGAGATAAAACTTTCTAATTTTTTTCCCTATAAAGGAATAGAGAGACAAAGGGACTGAAAAGAAGAAAATACCACTCAAGAAAAATAATTAATTATATATTGTTCTGTTGAGCTTGGTAATAATGATTTATATAAATTATAATGCATAGTAAATACAGAATAACAGAGTTGGAAGGGACCTTGGAGGTCTTATAGTCTAACCCACTGCCTATGCAAGAAACCCTACACCACTTCAGACAAATGGTTATCCAGTATCTTCTTAAAAACTTCCAGTGTTGGAGCATTCACAACTTCTGGAGGCAAGTTGTTCCATTGATTAATTGTTCTAACTGTCAGGAATTTTCTCCTTAGTTTTAGGTTGCTTCTCTCTTTGATTAGTTTCCATCCATTGCTTCTTGTCCTGCCCTCAGGTTCTTCGGAGAATAGCTTGACTTCTTTATGGCAGCCCCTGAGATATTGGAACACTGCTATCATGTTACCCCCGATCCTTCTTTTCATTAAACTAGACATACCCAGTTCCTGCAACTGTTCTTCATATGTTTTAGCCTCCAGTCCCCTAATCCTCTTTGTTGCTCTTCTCTGCACTCTTTCTAGAGTCTCCACATCTTTTTTATATCACGGTGACCAAAACTGAATGCAGCATTTCAAGCGTGGCCTTACCAAGGCATTATAAAGTGGTATTAACACTTCACATGATCTTGATTTTATCCCTCTGTTTATGCAGCCTAGAACTGTGTTGGCTTTTTTGGCTGCTGCTGCACACTGCTGGTGTGGTTTTCTACTAGGACTCCAAGATCCCTCTCACAGTTACTACTATTGAATGAAGTATCACATATATTGTACCTGTGTTTTCCTTGCCAAAATATAGAACCTTACTTTTTTCACCATTGAATTTCAATGTGTTCATTTTGTGCCCAATGTTCAAGTCGGTCAATATCCTTCTGTATCTTAAGCCTATCTTAAGATTGATTAAGAGTGATCCATAAGAGAGCAAAATGGCACTATAATAATATTACCATGGATGAGGCAGGGCTGCTGCACATCAGTCCTTTAATCTCAATATTCCTCTTCCTCTTGTTTTGTCCTTACATAAATGCTCCTTCACATCTTGCTTGTTGCATATATTGTTGGTACTCTTGTGAGGTTTATCCATTTTTGCATGACTGGAATAATATGTTTCTATAGTAGTTTGTAAGGAAAGATCGCTAGGAGAAAATACAGTGTCAGAATGCTGTGACTCTCAAAACTCATGTGGTAAATGAAGCCAAGGAAAATGGGTTCTTGAAACCCTGTCTTGGCTCTTCAAATAACATAGAAAGATCATCATCAACTTTTAATGACCCCATAATCCCTTACAGGATGGAATTTGGGCAACTGAATGGAGCAGAGTGTTTATTGGCTGGATGCCCTTCCTGTTGCCAATACGGAATTATATTCAGCAGATATAATTTCAATGTGCCCAAAGAGAGAAATATCTGCCTCTACTTAGGATCGAACCCACAGTCTCCTGATTGTGGGGCGAGAGCTCCACCCCTAGGCCACCGCACCACTCAAATATCATAGACAAATATAAATGATGTTGTATTCCTAAAGGAAACTAAAACATTCTTTTAATTCCATTGATCTAATTCCTTACACTGGATTGCAGACAGGCTTTTCTAAACATGTAGCTTAATAGTTGACCCAGCAATGGATTGAGTCTTGGAATATCAATAAACAGGAATCTTGGTTTGGCTTTTAATTTTAGGTACAACAAGTTGACATAAAATCATTAATTGGAATTGATGCCTAGTTTAATGAATTCATTAGCCACAAGGAAATATCAGAAGTTCTGCCAAGTTGTAATGTTGTAGGATCATACTTAATTTTTGATACAGCATCTGAAGGACTTCTTCATTTGTCTCTTCTCTTCCTTTTTCTCCTTAAGTATACTTCATTCTTATGGAATTTTGTGACATAAAATTAGAATTTTAAAATTAGAATGAAAGGAGGACTAAGTAATTTAATACCATCTATTACTTCTTAATAAGCAATTAAAACAAATCTACCATCTTTCAGAATGGACTCCATTACAGAAGGACAAAAAGACTAAAACTCAGTAGTTTCCATCCATCATTTTCCACCTAACAATTTACTCAAAACCAGGATCTATTTATGAAAAATAGCATCCAAAAGAATGTACATTTTCATATATTGGGATTTTTTTTAAAAAAAAGAAAAGCATCAGTCAAAAGGGTTACATTAAGTTTAACAAAATGAACCATAAAATATATGTATGCATCAGGTGAAGTAACTGAAAGAGAGGGGAAAGTGACGTTTATTTTCAAAGACAGGTATGTTAGAAAAAAATGCATTTCAAATGACATGAATTCATGAAACTGAAAACAAGAAATAGGTGAAGTTCTTTTTTTAAAAAAAAATTAAAACGATGAACCCAAATAAGATTTCATTAATGAGGACTTTATGGAATGGATTTTTATCATGGTTCATACCTCCCAATTTCAGAACATTCCTTATTTTGTTCCATTGTTTGGAGTTTTATTATTACTTGGTTTCATCAAAATCATGCTAGAAGGATTGCAACAGCTATTGTGAATACAGTGGCTTATATTTAGTGAAGGCAGGCAATACTTTTATCTGTAAAAGATTATGGGTTATTACATTTTTTATGGAAATTGCACCAGTCCGTGAAAACTCTGTACCTGAGAACACCTGTAAAGTATGCTTTTCATTTTCAAACTCTACTTAATTATAGCCAGCATAAAGGTAGTTGACACTGATGTTAATTGCTATAGTGGCAGCTATTTTCCTTTTGGTACCCCAGCAGAAGAAACTCTTCAGCCTGTAGCATTTAGGAGACCCTCTGACCTTGCTAACGACTGGGATTCCTGTTTACCATTTGTCATTTGATCTAAGATTGTAAGCAAGCAGATGTCTCTTTTAGCCCACGGGCGTTTGCTCTGTCGCAAGGGCAGCTGTTGCTGTGATATCTGATAAAGGTTCAGAATGTCCTGGTGACAGTGGCTACGATGATGATGTGCTTTGGAGTCTCCTCAGTTCAAACCTTTGAAGCAGTAAACCTGGGACTGAGGTGTTACAGGTTAAGTGTGTGCTTGCTTTTTTATTAGGCAACCTTTTCATGCTGATGGGGAAGGGTAATTTCTGATACATGACTACTCCAATTATGCCATAGTATAATAAATAGTGCATCATCGCTATTTACTTCTCTTTAAGTCGGCTTAATGAGATGCCTTCCTTTCGATTTGCAAGAAGGCAACTAGCTGGAGTATGAGGATAATAAAACTCAGCAGGTCTGTTGGATGGAAAAGGAAAAGTCCTCTTCCACCAGCAGCATGGCTGATTTTAACTTTTTAAAAAAAAGAAAGTTAAGAGCCGCACAGGAAAAACAAGGTGGGGTTAAATTTGCCTTCCTTAGCAGTACAGAAGATTTGCCACCCTGCAAAGAAAAGTCTTCTGTCTGGGAATAAAAGCTGTTTCCTCAGGGACACCATCGCCACAAAAGCTTTTTCTATGAAGCTGGCAAGCAGGTGCCTGAAAGAAGCTGGTCTGGCTTGTAAAATCCAAAGGAAAAAAAACTGAGAGGCATGTAGACAGATAGGCGTACTAAACCACTTCCTGTGAGTTTGAAAGAATACGAATACCTCACAACAGCAGCTGATAAGAAGGGTCCCTTTGTGAGGAAAATGGATAGTTTCTAAATGTGAGGGGTGACAGAAAGAGGGGGGGAGGGAGGGAGGGAGAGGGAGAGAGAGAATGATTTTTTTTCATTTCTCAGCTTATTTCCTTTGTTCTCTATGTTCCTTTCTCCTCTCCTCCTTTCTCTTTTTCTCCCTTTTTTGCATGTCTGATATCCTTATTGTTCATTTTGTTACAGGAATTAATGAACATAGAAGGGAACATATGCAGAGCAGAGCGTCTGGAATTCTCCCCAACCCTATACCAGCAGTGGCCAAGGAAAGCAGCTGCAATTTTTTTTCTGTGCCGCAGAATAACATGTTACATCTTGAATGCGGGTGTTTGTGTTCTTGCTTTGTATTTCATCTTTGCTTAATTGTCTCTATTTTTGCGCTAGTAAGCAGAAGATAGATTGTGTTATGTGACTAGAAATGGGAAACTCGGGATGGTGCAATCCGCAACTTTCTGATCCAAAAGCCTCCCAGAGTCACTTCAATAATGAGATGGGTGACATATAAATTTAATAAACAAATAACATTTTCTTCACCCTAGAGATGCACTGACAGGTTTTATTCTAAGTTGTTTTTCTCCATAGGTCTTGGTTGGATCCAGCCATATTCAGCCTCAGTCCTTCATTTGCTGGCCCATCTCCAAACATCACATGTTATCTCATCATGTTTTGTTTTTCTTATGAATAATTTGCTTACTTATAAAGATTGGACTGTCATAGTAAATTCACCTTCATAGAGGCAAAGACTGAATTAACTCAATTCTCACTTAGAGAATTGAGTGTCTAGCTGGATTCTAGAAAGCTTTAAGAGATGGTTGTGGAACCAGACAGATAACCCAATCGGATAGCACGGTGAAAAAATCAAATCCTCCTCTTATTTTTTAAAAATCTTTAAAAAAATTATATATACTGCTTTATATTTATATTTTATATTTTAACATTTCATTGTACATTGTGCAGAGTCCCTTTTTGAAGAAGATGGGCAATACAGAAATATGAAAAATAAATAAAAATAAATCTCTTTTTTTAATTTAAGGGTTTTTTTTAATTTAATGTTCATGGGTAAACATGCTTTTATTTTTAAGCCTAATACCACATGGAATATAGAATAGGTATGGTAGAAGGAGAGCTGTATTAATCTACAATAGGCAAAAAATCAGAATGAGTCTGAGGAAGAGCCAAGGTGGCGCAGTGGTTAAATGCAGCACTGCAGGCTACTGCTAGATCAGCAGGTCAGCGGTTCAAATCTCACCGGCTCAGGGTTGACTCAGCCTTCCATCCTTCCGAGGTGGGTAAAATGAGGACCCAGATTGTTGGGGGCAATATGCTGACTCTCTGTAAACCGCTTAGAGAGGGCTGAAAGCCCTATGAAGCGGTATATAAGTCTACTGCTATTGCTATTGCTATTGGTAGCACCTTTTCAGATTAGCACATTTCTTTAAAATGTATAGGCGTTAGTAAAAGGTGAAAGATGTATACGATCTGAAGAGAAATCAAAGTAAAGTGTCTTTATTTCAAAAAAGCTACTTGAGATATGTAGTGAAGTGTCCAAGGGGATTTAAATGTTCTGATACTGCACTATCCTTGTTTTGAGTCAATATCAACTTCGCATCCTTAACTTTTGTTTTCTTTTTGCGAACTTTGGCCTACTTGTCCAAGACAGAATTGAGAAGAGCATTGCTGGCAAATGTTGGCATAAAACATGTGAAAGTGTCTCTAATCTTGTGTGCAAAATTCTTGAGACTTGTGATGATGCTATAGGTTTAAATGTAGGGGCAAATATATATCTGGGCTTATTGCAGGATTTCTATGTTAGCATCATGGCTCTGTCATTGCTTGTAAATTCAGTTATGGGTAATGATGTGCAAGGATAATTGGTCTAAATGCAGGTCTAAGGATAAAATGGATCATGAAAAAAAAAGAAGAGGTTTTCTCCCTGAATGTAATTAACCAGTATATCTCCTCAAAGCTGTTAGAAACATGAAACAGCTACTGATAGGGGAATACCAGAATGTTCTGATATAATAAGCTGTTCTAGTGACTTCCAACTTTTTCGCCATACTAGAAATGAACAGTTCAGTGCTAGAGCACTTAGCTCAAATTCAAAAGTTCCCAGAGAGAATGTTGCCTGAAATCCTGGTCAAATATAGCTAGTTAGTGTTGAGGGTGCAGGTAGTCCACAACTTATCACCAGTGGCTTAGTGAGCATTCAAGGTTATGATAGATTCCCCACAGAAAGTACCATATTTTTTAGAGTATAAGACGCACATTTTCCCCTCAAAAATAGGCTGAAAATCTGGGTGCATCTTATACACTGAATAAATTTTTGCCTCCTGAAACCCCACCCCCTTCACCAAAATGGCCGTGCATAGCCTTTAGGATGTTGCAGAGTGCTCCTGGGGGCTGGGGAGGGCAGAAATGAATGAAAAGTGTGCTGTTTTTTGGTCAATTGTGCCCCTCAGCCCCAGGAGCACTCTATAAGCCTCCTAAAGCCTATGCAAGCCCGTTTTTTGACAAAAAAGGGCCGATTTTTGAAAAAAATGGGCTGTTTTTGCTTGTTTTTGCCCCACCCCCTAGGAGCACTCTACAAGCCTCTCCAAAAGGCTATTAATGCCCTTTTTTGAAGAAAAAAAACAGACCTATTTTCACAAAAAATGGGCCATTTTTGGGAGGTCTGCAGAGTGAAAAAACTTTTTTTTTAATTTGCCTCTTCAAAACCTTGGTGCATCTTATACAACAGTGTGTCTTATACTCCAAAAAATACAGTACTTATGATTCGAATTTAAAGTTCCAATGCCGCCCCCCCACACACACACATACACTCACATCATCACATTTAGGATATTTGGAAACTGGCCCACATTAAGGGTGGTTTACAGCACCCTATAGTTACATGAATGTGTCTGTGTGTGAGCATGCGCGCCTATACACACGCATACATACATATATGTATACATATATCCATACGTGTGTGTGTGTATGTATGTATGTATGTATGTATGTATGTATTTATGTATGTATGTATGTATATAAACTGGCATTTACATCTGTTTTCTGGCAAAAAAAATACCCAATGAAACAATGAGTTTGCTTAATTACCATCATGTTCACTTAACAACCACCATAAAAACAATTGTAAAATTAGGTCAGTCATGTGAGCATCCATTTAATGACTGCCATGACTTATGACTGTAATTCCAGTTCAATTATAGTCATGTTGAAAACTACCTGCAATGACCTAGTCAATCATCTCACATGGTGTAAGTGCCCCAAAGAATGTTATGCTGCATTTCCTCCTCCTCCTCCTCCTCCTCCTTTTATTTCTATATATCACTTAAAATATTTATAACTAACCTACTGCATGGTGGGATTTAGATTGTGTGTACATCCCTACTTATGAGGAAGTGATTCTGGCTGAGTCAGAATGTTTTTCCCAATAAGAAAAACAGCCTGACTTTCATCTAAATGCATTTCGGCTCCAGAATCATACAGTTACAGACGTTACTGGGTTTGACTGATCAGGAATCATTTCTCTGTCTTTATATTCTTTGCAAAAAAAAGAGATTGAAAAGTTCAAGTTGTAATGAGATTTATGGGTTATTAAGATGTGAAAATGCATAATTATATCAAGTCTTTCTCAGTTATATCTAACCAAGTCCAATAAGGATGTAATCTCATTAGACTCAAATTTACTCTGTGCTATATTTCTAATATTTGTAAAACATTGTTGCCTGGTGATTAAGGGAATGGCATAAAGACATTAAAAATCTGCAAGTAGGCAGGTCGCTACTGTATGAACAGCAGGAGTACTTGAGAAAAAAATGTATTCAAGAAATTATATGATCCTGTCTCTGCAGGAAATACAAGGTAGAGTGCTCAGCATCGATTCCATATCCATTACAATTATGCAAACCTGACATGGAATCATATATGCCCGATATTGCAAAATAGATATTTGATAACCCCAAATGTAAGGGGCATCCAAAAACATATGAATAGAAAGGGCTTAATAGAATAACATGTTGGGAAAAAAACAGATTAAACAACACGAGCAGGATTGCTTTATGGCATTCCTTACCATTAAAATGATAGGACTGTAAAAAATAAAAAATAAAAAAGGAAAGAAAACCAATTCACAGCAGATGGCAAGTCTTCTTAAGCAAATTAATGGATCATACATCTTTGAAAAATAAAGCACTGGATTATTTGACATGCTCTGTAATTACATTGGACATTTTGCTTTCGGTAAATTTTAAAGGACAAATTAACAATATGGCTTTTTGCCTATGTTCTCAATGTGTTTTTAAGCTTGTAATTAAAATGCTAAATTATATTAGTGCAGAAAATTAGAAGATTTAATATAATTCAAATATTATGATCATTTGACCTGGATTGTTATTAGATTTAAAACATCTTCCTCCTAAACATTGGATATATAATACAAATAAATATGCATACATTTCCAAAGAGTGATGTGAGAATAAAAGATTTGGAATGGGCTAATCTAGATTTCAGCTGTGACCTTTGAGTGTAATTATAAGTAACTGAAGGTGCACATAAGACAAACGTAGCTAGAAGTTTCAAAAGACATTCAAGCATCGCTTTTCGTATTAAAAACACTAACACTAACTAGATAAACTCAGATAAACTCCATCAAGCATAGTTCTGAAGTCACAGAGATTGTCACTGGGTGTATTTATTTTTATGTATTTGTTTAAAAATTCATATAGCCACCCATTTAATGAAAGTATCTTAATGAAAGTAAGTATCTTGACTGGGATAAAATTGGGATAAAATTTCCTAAATAGGACAAACTTTGCACGGTCGCATTTTATAACTTCCTGGTCTTGCTGTGAGTAATCACTCTGTCCACATTCACACAACCTCCCAGACATGGTTGATATAAGCTGGGCATTTCATGCTGGGAAGCCAGACATTGTAGACTGTTGTAAAAGTAAGGCATTGGGCTGAGCCATTGAAGCTTAATCTTGAGTAGGGGATTCTGAAAACCATAGCAATTCTGTTTGGTTAACTCTAGTCTAGTGAAAAGAAGGCCTAGGGGTGACATGACAGAAATATTGCAATATCAAAGGGGCTGAAAAAGAGGAGGTCAATCTATTCTTCAAAGCATCAGAAGACAGGATAGGAAACAATGAATGGAAACTAACCAATGAAGAAGCAACCTAGAACTAAGGAGAAATTTCCTGATAGTGAGAACAAGTAATCAGTGGAGCAGCTTGCCTCCAGAAGTCATGAATGCTCCATCACTGGATATTTTTAAGAATAGACTGGATAGCTACTTGTTTGAAATGATAAAAGATCTCCTGCTTGAACAGGGAATTGGACTAGAAGACCTCCAAGGTCCTTTCTAACTATTATTCTGTGAAACGCCACAATAATAACAGATTCACAGCATTGATTTATTAACTTTGTATGATGCACAACATTCCAACTTATCTGTAGTTTGCAAAAATGAAACAATATAAAGAATACATTTATGTAAAAAGAAAATCACAATCCCAAACCATATAGTAAAAAAAAACCAGTATTTTTTTGTCATCTCAAAATATTTCATGATAGACATCACTTGTTCACCTCAATAGTTGGGTCACAGAGTAAGCCAATACTAAGAAAATTAGTTTAAATTAGTAAGCCAAATCTAAAACAAATACTAGTGTAATTTTGTTCTTGAGAAGGCAGCAACTCTTTTAAGGTCTGATGAACCATAGTCAGAGCTAAATTATATTATATTTGTTATTTCCATTTATATTCCATGTTTCTGCCTAATAATATAACTGCTTCATAGTTGCTAACAATAATTTAAAAACCATACAATGTTGTGTTATCTGTAGGATAATAGAGATCAGTGGCCTAGATGTCAAACGTTGGTGGTTTCTACAAAGTGCCTTTTTTGTGAATAAAGTTTTCCATAACTACATTCTGGATGTTGTCAAAAAGAAAGATTAGAACTATCACAGCCCCAATGAAGCAGAAGGAACTGCTGAGATATCCAAGAGAACAAGCAGAATCAGATTCCCCAGTATACACCCTCTACCCTTGTTTTTATCTAAGAAAAAGGGTGTGTTTTTCCTTCTTCTCCTCCTTATTCAAAAGTGATCTGAAAACATTTATGTCATCTTAAATCCTTTTAAGATGAGTTGCCTAAGTCTTACAGTTAGCTTCATCCCATTCTCATTAACATAGCAACATATTCCTAAATCTTAAGTATACTGTTCCAATAACTTTCCTGACATTCAAATAACCCAGACAATGATTCAGTCAACAGTTTATATAGCTTAGATACTCTGCCCTTTCACTCTATAGATTTAGGACTTGAAAGATTTATCTCTTCCAATTACTCTTTCATATCAGCTATTGATATATGCTATTTCCCATGACTAATGTTTCAAAAGCAAGGTAATAAACTGTAGAAATAGATATCCCAAAATAATTTTACTTCTTTCTCATTTTATTTGCCACCAAAATGTGTTAACTTACCAGTAAGTTTGGGTGGTTTTGCTTTATAATTTCAACAAATTGTTGAACAAGTGTACTGAAATAAAACTAATCACCAGACAAAATAATAAGACTGATGGCCCATGAAATCTATTCTTAAGTAGATGTCTAGTTTAAATATTGGTGGTATTTACAAATTCCAGGGAAACAGTCAAATAACAGAAAATATCAGTATAAACAGTATGACTCATTTGATGCTTGTTCTGTGCTCTTGGATAGATTGAAAAAGAATTAGATACATCTTACAGCAAAAGGAGAATATGTTTCTTAATGATATTAGAGTAAGTTTCTCAAGGGCATCAATGAAAAAAATGCCTCAATCCCTAGAATGCATTAGGATGTGTGAATCATTACAGTAGATCAGTCATTATTCTGACAGTTGTAATACCAAAAAAATGTGTATCTTGCATATTGTGATGCATATGCTTGGTTCACTAAAGCTTTGCAAAGCATTGGAACAAGATGCTTTACAATGTAGCTTCAAACGATTGAGGCAGCTGCTTCAAAAGCTATTCCCACCTGTCTCTGGATCCAGGTGAATGCATAACCAATTCACTTTGTTTTGCAAAAACACCTGGAAAAATCTTCTAAAACAGACATGGGAGCCTTGCCAAAGAAGCAACCATGTTAACAATGCAAAGAGAGGTGTTTTATTCACAATCTTCACTCCCCATTCTGAAACGCATTGCTTGAATGTTCTCCACAGTCCTAATGTAATCCTACTCATATGTTTTCTTCTGTCCGCTGGCGATCTTCCTGGCATTGAAGACATGAATTCACTGTAGCAATAAATATCTTTTGCATGCAGGTCTGTGTTTCCTGCATTTCTAGCAATGGTGTGTTCTGGGCAGTACGGCCTGATACGACCGTACCAGTAGTAGCTGGAAGCAGTGGACACCGTACCAGTATGGTGGCTCATTTGGTCCACCCACCCACCTGTGTTCCATAGCTGTTTATAATGTGACTGGCCAATTGCATACCCATGGACAGCGTGCGGTGCCTGTGCGACCTCTTCCGAGCAACTGGGTGTCGCAGCACCTATGCCCGACAAGGATGCCAGTCCCATGCGCAGGGTACCAGTTGCAACGGGATTCAGAACCCACCACTGATTTCTAGGTTAGGTCAGAAGAATTAATTTAAAAACCCAATGAATCCAGCTAAAGTAGACTCTTTTGGATTGAAGAGTGTTTTAAAAGCCTTGAGTCGAATGCTGAGTTCCAATCCAAAAATTTCAATAAAATCAATTCAATGCAGTTGATATATTCAATATTTTCTCTTTCTGGCACATTAAAATTGCAATTGGGTGACCACTTTTAGAGACCCTTTGGGGCTGCACTTAAGACTTTAATGGAGGACAGGGAGTCCTAGGCAGAAATTACAAAATGCACCCTTGGGGTAGAAAATATTCAGTAGACAGTCCATTGCTCTGATTTAATGTAAGGCAGCTTCTTATGATCTCTCTTTTTTCTCCTTTTTTTCTTTGTCAGCTCACTTATCACATAATTGCTTTTTATTCCTCCAATTGTATTTAGTCTTTGGCCTGTGTTAAATTATATTTGCAACTTTATAAATGAAGGTGAAATCATTATGACATATAACCTACTCCCTGAGAATTGTCTCTGTTTCATAGTTTATGGCTTTAATAAATGGCTTAATTCTACAAAAACTATTGTACCAAAAAAAGTTCAGGAGACTGAAAAAGGCATTATTCATAAATCTCAAAGATCAAGTTCTTGATCTACTTAGTCTTTTTCTGTAGCTCTTTCTTTTTTCTTTTTCATGTATCTGTAAATGGAGAACTCAAAGAATGATGTAATTGCAATGTAATTAAAATATTTTTGCCGTTTCCAGATGTTTTAAAAATATTCTGGAGTATACATTTTACTAGTTTTTCCTCTTGTTCTTTTTCCTAAAGTGAATACCTCTGGCTTTTGAAACCAATATTTATTGGTCTTTGAAATGTTCTTGGCTTGATTTGAATGGAAGTTGTACTATATAGGTCATTTGGTGCAACACTTCTGTTAATGCTACTTTTCACTTGTTTGGCAGTCCTAATGGGTCATTTCTTTTCAAGTGGTACATATTCCATCCTTTTCTTCTTATTTCATTTATCCTAAATCTTTGCAATCCCCCTCTGATCCCTACAAAACTCAAGCTCAAAATTAAGGGATTATGTACAATAATATGTGTACACAAATACAATTTCCTGGCAGCTATCTTATCAATATCCTATTTCCCTTATAGCTACTGATTTTTTTCCACCTCACTTACATGCTGCTTTGTTATTTTATATGGCACCTGAAATCACCCCAAGAGGACTGGCCATGAATGGGTCTCTGTTGATTGTTGTAAATGAAAATTCAAGTGTAATATGAAAAGCATTTAGAGTAAAGGCAGACTGACAATGCCATGTATTATTTTACCTTAGTGGTCTTGAATTTTTAAAAGCAAAAGTGAATACTCAATAGAATTTAAGTGTTAAGATGCAATAAATGTTCTGCTGTAAAATGATGCATATGTTACAGACTAACAATATTTAACAATATGAGCAATGCATCTTGATATGTCAGACAGTAATATTAGTATTACTTACAAGAATCCAATACCTAACAGCACCATTGCTAAAAATATAAATACATCTACAATCTATTTAAAGGACACTTCCAAAATTTATTTTGGTAATGGTTAACATTTAAAATTAGCTATCTCAGAAATATTAGGTGAAACATATAACATGTTGATGTGAGGAACCAATCTTTCTCTTCTTATTTTTTCAATTATTCATACGAGATGATGAGAAAAGATAGGGGTTGAAAAGAGTTTGAACTGGGAACATTTCTAAGAGAATTCTTATTAAAGACATGGATTATATCAGGGGTATCAAATTCAATTCCACTAAGGCATGTATCAGGATTGTGTTGGGAGACTAGGATGGGTGTGGCCAAAAGGGGCATGGCCAGCTTGACATCATTCATGCATGCCGAGGGGCACCTATGGTGGCCCAAGTGCTCTGCCAGCGAAAATGGGCTCCCAAAAATGGTCCCCTGCAATGGCTTCCTACAACCCTCTGCCAGTGAAAATAGAGCTCGAGAGGGCTGCACAACCCCCCAGAGTTCGGTTTTTGCTGGCTGAGGCACTGCAGACTGGTTCTTTGCTGTTTTCAGGGCAGCCCCATGGGCCAGATCTAAGCACCCCACAAGCAGGATTCTGCCCCTGAGCCTTGAGTTTGACATCCCTGGATTATATTTTCAAGTATGTGCATGTGTGTGTTTTGTGATTGTGTTGTCTGTTTTCTTGTGTCATAGGCAGAGTTAGGTAGATATGCAGAGACACAGAAAAATAATGCTTAAACCAAGGAAGCAGAGCATTCCAGTGCTATCCTCACTCTTGTTTACCTCTAATGTTAGATGATATATGAATCTTTTAGAAAGCAATAGAGTAGAACCACATTTAATTCCCTCTGGAAGGAGCTGGCCCCGGAGCTTCATATAAACCCCGACCTCAGGTGCTTCCGACGTGCCCTAAAAAGTTGGCTTTTCCAGAAAGCCAGCCTGGCCTGAACAAAATAAAATAAATGATTGATTATTGTTAATTTTAATCGAATTTTTAAAATGTTATTGTTAATCTTAATTGGGTTTGGTTTTTGGATATTCTATCTATTTTTTTTAACTTTTGTAATATGTGTTTTTTTTTTTAATGTTGTATGCCGCCCTGAGTCCTTTGTGGGAAGGGCGGCATATAAATCCAATAAACAAACAAACAAACAACAACAATAATAGGTTTCCCTTTAAACTTCCCACACATAAGCACATATGTGTACAAACACATATGCAGGTCTGGATCCATGATACATATTGTGCTCTGTGTGTCCCAGTCTACTTTGAAACTTGTTCTTTTGCTTTGGATTTATTCCATCTCTGTTACTTTTGGTCTAAAAAAAAATGACTGTCAGGATTTCAACATGTACTTTTTGCTCCAGTTCTTTGGCAGAGCATTTATAACCATCTGGAGATGTTGAATTGCAGAGCCTTACTCTGTCCATTCGCCATTCTGGAAGGGACCAGCCCCGTAGTTGGAGCCCATCATCATCAATAGGTCAGTCATGTTTCAACAACTGCAAAGCCCTGAAAGTCTATAGTCATGTTCAGTTAAATTTGATCCACCAAATACTTTTCTCTTCACACCTCCAGTTCTTAAGCTGTTCATAAAGCCAGAGCACCTAAATTCTTCACAATAGGAAAGAGACTTTGGGAAGTCATCTATTGGTTTTTCTCTTATCATCAGAATTTCAATAAAATCATCAACATTAGCTCCGCAGAACATTCCGGGCAATGACCCATTGATTCCAATGGCAGATCATTTTTCTACTGCTCTTATCTTTTCAGAGTCTGTTTGAGTATGAATATTCATAGACTGGAATAGGAAACAGTCAGCCAATGGGGACTGTTTGGAAACTGAAACAGTATTTGCTGTGTGAGCAACAAGGAGACAGCAAGGAGCCTGGGTGTGGCTTAGCTCTGTAGCTCTGAGTCTGCTGAGCTAAAAAAAAATAGTCTGCTGCTCTGAACTGTAACTAAAACTGTTCACTCCTCTGCCTATGTTTGCTTGTATTTACTACCACGTTGGTAACCTGCTTTTGGAGATGCTGTTCAACAATGACAGATCTAATTTAAATTCAAGTTGGACTTAATTGAATTAAATTAAATTCAAAGTAAGTTTTCATTAGTGAGAAAACTCAAAAGATGAATCCTTGGTAAGACATTTTGCCTGGAATGATGGGATTTATTACTGTCATAAGAAGAATTTATCAAAATATTGATATATTTATCAAAATGTTTCTTTTTTAAAGAATTATTTCTCTGTTATGCCCTATCAATCTAATATTTCTAAACCATGTACATCAATAGTTAACCACATCAATCCACTTATTGCAAGGGTTTAGAAGTCAACATTGTATATCAATTAAATGTAATAGTCATATCATTCCTAAACAGCCATTATCTTGTGCTTGAATTCTGCTTCAAAATAAATACTGCACAGCTTTGCATACCCTATCTCATTGCTACATTTTTGAAAAGGCTTCTATGACATCCTTTAATGACATAGTATAAATGATTATCAAACCTAATTCACAATAATGGTTTATTTCATGAATATTAATATAACCTTATTTAATTTTCTATAGCTGACCTCTGAATGTAATGTATTCAGTCTACAATATTAGTCATTACTACTGTGACACTGTTATTTCTTGTTCTAATTGTCTAATATTTAAAATACTCAACAATATATTAGTTTTATAAAGGCACAGATAGAGGTTTTTATCCTTTCTGAAAGTGTCTCACAGCAACCAATTATTTTGGAATAAATTGCTACAGTTAAACCAAGAAATAGAGGGATACTTAAAATAGCTTTGAAATGATAGAATACTTCCATGGATCATAGATTCCTAATTTCTTTTCTCTTCTGTGTTTTAGCTTACTACATTATATTTAGTAATTATTTGTACTCTTGGGTTCTTGGAATAACAGAAGAAGAAAAATTGACTAAATAAACACTGATTTACTCTGGAATATCATTTTCTGGGCTTTTCATAAATTCACCCACTAATTTTGTACATACAGGCATAATTTCATAAAATCAACATAAGAAACAGATAAAAAATATCAGCTCTGCTCCTGCTGCCTTGACAAAAATAATGCTACTCAAAATTATATTTCTCAATTAGATCTTCCAAACAATCTCTTTCATCTCAAATAGGTTTCAGCCCTTATTATTTATAATATCAATAATGATCATAGTATGTATCACATTTACATCCAATTTTTTTCCAGGAGCTCAAGGCAATGGAAATAATACTTTTTTTCTTGAAACACTATCATCATAACAGATCTTGCAAGGTATATTAGGCTGAAAAATATAATAAATGGTTATTCTGAGTGGGGGTTTAAACCTGACCATTACACTATCCATCAACTCACAATAAATAATTTAGGTGGCTTGGTCATAATGGTCTTTTTGTTTGTAATCCTTTAGGTAAGAAGTGTACAACTTTGGCAACTTTAAGACTTGTGGACTGCGTGGTAGTTGAAGCCCACAAGTCTTAAAGTTGTCATGGTTGGAACATCTGCTTTAGGTGATGGGGTTGCATCTTTTTCTTTGCATTGTCTTTATAATGGGGCATATTCCATTTGTTAAGGGTAATTTCTCCTGCTCCATCTTTACCACCTTAAGAACTTTTATTTCATCCCTTTAAGCTACTAGAATTTTAGCTAGCTTTCAGTTTTATATTAGGATGCTTATAATGACTCTCTCTCATACTCTTTTATGCTATTGATGTAAAAGGAGTAAAAATAAGAGTGTGATTTTGCTTTCTCAATTCACAGAGAAATGTGTATAAGATGTCAGTGGTAATAAAGCAATTGAACTCTATTTGTTTATTTCATTGTCAAAATGACTGTCTGTGACCAGTGCCATGGTGGGACAAATCTCATCATTGGTGTGCTTGTATTTTGACATCTCACATAAGTAAGTAAATCATAATATTTTCATTAGGTCATCACATATTTCAATAGCCCATTTGGAATGTCCATGTTTTGTAGAACCTTCTGCCTTTCTTTCTCTCTGACCATTTCATTATGTTAGAAGTTGCTTGCCTCACTGCCATTCGCATGCTGATTGGAGGGATGCTTTCAAACTCAGCTTTCACTGTACAATCTCTATAATGCAAAATAGTTTACAAAAAAAAAGTTTGATGATATGTCAAATAAAAGGCTATTGGGGGTTTAAAGCAAGGTCTATCCTCTATCACATTTCACACCAATGAGTAAAGAAAATGGATCTCATCTCCTTTTGGAGAAAAAAGCCAAATGGTGGCTCTAGTGGCTAAAAGTACTATACAGGTAGTCCTCAACTTACAACAGTTTGTTTAGTAACCATTCAAAGTTACAATGGCACTGAAAACTGTGACTTATGACCATTTTTCACAGTTCTGCTATGCTTTCCAGCATCCCTGTGATAATGTGATCAAAATTTAGATGTTTGGCAATTGGTTCATATTTATGACCACTGCTGTGTCCCAAAGTCATGTGATCTCCTTTTGCAACCTTCTGATAAGCAATGGGTAATCCAGATTCACTTAACAACCAGGTTACTAACTTATTCACTACAGTGATTCCCTTAACAACTGTGGCAACAAAAGTTGTAAAATGGGTCAAACTCTCTTAACAAGTGCTCATTTAACAATAGAAATTTTGGGCTCCATTGTGGTCATAAGGACTACCTGTACAAGAGACTAAATCAAGGGTACTAATATTTTTGATGGCCAGAGTTCCACTAAGTGTGGAGAAGCAGGCTAACATAGGGAAAGCAATAAAGCAATATGCATAAGGCACAGATGGGAATGAAATTTTGGGAGGGCTCTTGGCTTTGGAAAATTGTTTTCTTTTCTTTTTAACTGTGTTAAAGCTATTTGATGGATCAAAAATAAAACCTATAGAAATATTTTAGGGCAAGAGCAGGAGTCTGAGGAACCCAGAAAACAGGTGAGAAAATACATGTAACTTGAATCATTCTCCCTGCTATGGGGAGAGAGAGAGGGAGGGAGGGAGGGAGGGAGGGAGGGAGGGAGGGAGGGAGAGAGAACCTTTTGCGATCTTCTGATAAGCAATGGGTAATCCAGTTTCCTCTGTGTGTGTGTGTGTGTGTTTGTGTGTGCCTTTTTGTGTTATTATGTAAATATCTGTCTATATGTACATGCATTCATACCCACACAATACTGTTGTGTCCTGGTATAGTTTATTATGTATGTTTATATATGTATGTACTTATTGATTCATAGACAGAGGGTTATGTTCAGTATTTGAGAAAACCATCTATACAAGAAAATTGATAGGTTTTAAATGTTTTAATATGCAAGATCTTCCCCTGCATTTCTGTACAAAGGGCACATAATAATTTAAAACTAGAAGAAATGCAGATCATTTGTGGAATACATGATATGCCCAATGATTCTTTTCCAAGAAAACTTCTCTGATTCTTTCAGTTTTTGGAGTAATGCCAGTTTCCATACAGTAAAATAAATCCTGCTGGGCCTCTATCCTATCAGTAACTGGACAGATCATTTTCTTCACAGAAAACTCGTTTGCACAGTATTGAAATTTAAGGTAGAAAGAACTCTGGAAGCTATTAGGCCCAGATGAAAAGTGTAAACTAATGAAGTATTTTGGAGAAGTCTTGAGCACGTTTAACATGAAGAAGCAAGAAGAAAAGACAAAGGGAGGGTAGAGTGACTTTAGGGTTAGAGGAAGGGGATGAAGGCCAAATGGAAGACTTTATGCTCTTAAAATGGGGAGTCGAAAAATTCTTTGAAAAGTTAATTAGATTAGTTTATGCCCCATGGGAAAGATCAAAGGTTGTGCCAAAAATAGAATGGGTCAAAGAAGTCAAAGTTGTTCTTCATTTAAGTGATTAAAGCTAGTTTAAAAATAAAAGTCTCCAGCACAGCTTAAAATTCATGGAACGAAGCCTGAGATGACAAGGAAAGGAAAATTGTGGCCCTCTGTGCCAGCAAAGACATTTGTTGGAAATACAGAAATTCTTTTTTTAAAAAAAACAAATTCCTTTTCTTAGGTGCAGGAACCATGTGAATATGTGACAGATAAGACAAATTTAGGATGCCGACAGTGGAAAAATTGGAAAAGTCTGATGTTCTGTTCCTGAAAAAGTATCATTGCTCTCTTAAGCCATTCAGAGAAAAACAAACAGGAATAGAATAGAATAGAATAGCAATAGCAATAGCAATAGCAATAGCAATAGCAGTTAGACTTATATACCGCTTCATAGGGCTTTCAGCCCTCTCTAAGCGGTTTACAAAGTCAGCATATTGCCCCCAACAACAATCCAGGTCCTCATTTTACCCACCTCGGAAGGATGGAAGGCTGAGTCAACCCTGAGCCGGTGAGATTTGAACAGCCGAACTGCAGAACTGCAGTCAGCTGAAGTAGCCTGCGGTGCTGCATTTAACCACTGTGCCACCTCAGCTCTAGAATAGAATAGAATAGAATAGAATAGAATAGAATTCTTTGTTGACCAAGTGTGATTGGATACACAAGGAATTTGTCTTTGGTGCATATGCTCTCAGTGTACATAAGGAGAATAAAAATACATTCACCAAGAGTAAAAAGATACAACATTTGGTGATAGTCAAGGTTACTAATAAGCTATCAAATCATACTAGGAAACAATAAAAACAATATAAATTGAAAGATACAGGCAACTAGTCATAAGTGGGAAGAGATAGATACTAGGAAGGAAGAGAATAATAATAGTAATACATTATTGGTAAATTATTGACAGTATTGTGGGAATTAGTTGTTAAGCAGAGTGGTAGCATTGCGGGGGGGCGTTCCTTGTGTCTAGTTGTCTTGGTGTGCAGTGCCCTATAGCGTCATTTTGAGGGTAGAAGTTGAAACAATTTATGTCCAGGATGTGAGGGATCTGTAGATATTTTCACAGCCCTCTTTTTGACTCATGCAGCATACAGGTCCTCAACAGAAGGCAGGTTGGCAGTAATTGTTTTTTTCTGAAGTTCTAATTATCTGTTGAAGTCTATGTTTGTCTTATTTGGTTGCAGAGCCAAACCAGACAAACAAGGTCAGGTGTTTAAAAAAAGATCTAAAAAAGAATTGGATTTAATGGGCCGGTGTTTACAGCGACATTGGTGCCCATTTAAAGCAGCATGGGATTGCACCTAATGCTTACAAAAATGATACTCAGGGTCCTGGCAAACGTGTCCTCTCCCCATATACCTTGACCTGCTGAACCAAAGCTGACAACCTGTCCATTTCAGCATTCAATTGGGCTTATGTCTCCAACACAGAAGCACTGAGCATTAAATGTAGTGACAAGCTGCTTTAACTTGGCTGGGCTTTGTTCCATTTGCAGTTGTGAACTATCAACATAATTGACCCCAGAGGCAAATTAAGGGAGGGCCTAATGTTTCTCTTTCTTCCTCCTCCCCCTCCCCTTCCTCACTTTTCTCCTTTTGTTTGTTTGCTTCTTCCGCCCCACTACTGTGAAGAAGTCAGGACAGATTAGTTTCACTTGATAATCTGAACAGCGATCTAATAGAGGACAGCTGTGGCATCTGAGTCCCAGGGCTATTTACTGCCAATTAGAATGAAATCCCAAACACATTCGCCTTGCCTAGGCGCTCAACATGCTCTTCCACGGCACACAGCCTTTCAGATGATGATCTCCTCCTCTTTCCCAGATCAGGATGTGTGGCCTCTAAGTCAGTCGACTGAATCTGAACATTAAGAGAGAGGAAAAGCTCTGAACAAATTAGTACCTGGCAAAAGTTAGCCACTCACTTAAAGGCTATTTTTTTTCCCTACTGTCAAAAAGGTCCACCAAAGCATTTAGCAAATGGAAACTAGAGGGGACCAATGATAATCAAAAGCACACTGTCAGCCCCTGTTTGTCTGCAGCAAGAAACAACACATTTATCTAAGTAAACAGCCCTCCGAGGTGCCCGTTTTCCAAACAAGCCAACGGCTTCCCAGAATGTAAAATGTCTTCAAATGACTTACGCTGAAAAGGTTACAGCCTCAATTCTGTGGGATTTGCAGTGGGAAGGAGTGTGAGCAAAGCACACACAGCAGACTGAAGGGACTGCATATGCCAGCATGAAAACAAGTATGTCAGCAGGCTGCTGACACCATTTCAGAGCTTGGTAAAAAGAATACAGAATGTAGTTAGCAGTTCCACTCACACCTGCAGGTACATATACCTTCTTAAGCCTCATGCATACATTTCTGGATGCTTGGCAGCTCAGAATAAAAATGTAGCAAGCTGAAAGACAAGGGGGAAGACAATAGCTCTCATCCATCTCATCACTGTCACTTCATCATAACCGTCCCATCAAGACGAAGGTGGTAGATAGAATTACTAGGCAATCATGAGCATCTCTTGCCATGAATCAGTTTCCTCCTTCTAGGGAACTTTCTGCCTTCAAACTTTGTCTTCAATAAAGAAGGCGACATGAGTTGATATACTAGACAGGGACCACAATTTCATTCAAAATTACATGTAGTTCTCAACTTATGACTTACATTTGAGACCTGAAGTACTGTCATAAGGTTTTGAAGTCATCAGTTGAAGCATCCTATGACCGGACCTGATTTTTCAACATTTTTATTGTTATGGTGGACCACCCCAGAAGCCACTTACAACCTGAAGCTATGATGGCCACAACTCCCCTTCTGGTCACATTTTGGGTGAATGGCACTGGCTCGTCTTTGTAGCCGTTTACATTTTATATCAGTTCCCAACATTGATTTCTGGTTTCCTGCAAAAGAATTCTGGTTGGGCATAATGGATCCACTTAACAATCATTGCATTCACTTAATGACCATCACAAACATTCTGAAAACTCAGATCCAGTCTTGTGATATATTATCAATTTACAACTGCAACCACTTATGACTATAATTCTGGGTTCAAATAGGATCATAAGTCAAAGGACTACCTGTAGAAACTATAATCAAAGGGCAATCTAATAAGTTTAGCAAAGTCATTCCTTTCACTGCTTAAGGTAATTCCTCCCAAGCTCTAAGCTCCAGACCAACTAACTAGACAATCTAATTATTCATTGCTTGTCCATAGAGATTCTGAAAAGTCCCAAATGAGTGTTTCATTTTGAAATCTCCCCAGGCTCTATCTCCTTTTCTTTGAAAGTTAAATGCTTCAGATGTGCATGATTACTTTTCATTTAAATAACTAGTAGATGTGATTTGAAGATTAAGAATGTATAACTTTTTTCAGTTTGATGATTGTTAGAACAAGCATTTATGAATAAAGTTATATAACAAAGCTTTGTGAAATATATATATGTATGTATGTATGTGTGTGTGTGTGTATACATACATACATACATACATACACACATACATACATACATACACACACTAGAATAGAATAGAATAGAATAGAATAGAATAGAATAGAATAGAATAGAATAGAATAGAATAGAATAGAATAGAATAGAATAGAATAGAATAGAATAGAATAGAATAGAATAGAATAGTTGGAAGGGACTTTGGAGGTCTTCTAGTCCAACCCCCAGGGATCCTATACCATTTCAGACAAATGGTTATCCAATCTCTTCTTAAAAACTTCCAGTGTTGGAGCATTTACAAATTTTGGAGGCAAGTTGTTTCACTGATTAATTATTTTGTCAGGAAATTTCTAGATTGCTTCACTCCTTGATTAGTTTCCACTCATTGCTTCTTGTCCTGCCCTCAGGTGCTTTGGAGAATAGCTTGACTCCTCTTCTTTTTGGCAGTCCCTGATAACACTGCTATCATGTCACCCCTGATCCTTCTTTTCATTAAACTAGACATATCCAATTCCAGCAACCATGCTTTATATGTTTTAGCCTGCAGTCATCTAATCACATATATTACACATACAGTAGCTTTGCAATAGTACATAAAAGTCACAATTACACTTACATTCCCATCCATGTGCACACTTAGAGATACTAGATCCCATCCCATTTTTTCTTAATTGCTGCAACATTCAGGAGAGGGAAATGACTACAATGTGATAGAGAAGAGTTCAGAATGGGACCATTTGCCATGGCCAACTCATCACAGTCAACTCACCATGGTCAACTTTCCACAGCCAACTCATTGCAGCCAATTCACTGTGGTACAACTCCCTGTGGGACAATTCAACAATCCAATTTAATAATTTAAAATAATCAAAATTTTAATTTTTGTCATTCACATTTCGTTTTGTCCCTCCTTTTGCATCCTTCTTTTAATAGTTCTGTTTCACCATTTCTTTGATATTAGTGTAATTCTTGTTCTGAGTGAGTTCTGCCATAGCAAGTTAGCCATGGTAAGTTGCCCCATGGTGAGTTGGTTGTGGTGAGTTGGCTGTGGCAGGTTGGCTACAATGAGTTGGCCATAGCAAGTTGGCTGTGGCTGTTGGCGGAGGAGCTACCAAGGATTGACCCTCATAGTCACTAGGCACTATCCATAAAAAAGACCAGGAGTGAGAATGGAGAGTTGGTTATATACCTGACTTACTCTTGCCATGCCCAAGATTTGCAAAAATATAGAGTTGGGGTTGTCACTTATTAATTAAGAAGAGCTAAACTGAGCCTTTTCAGAGTTAGTTGAATCCCCATTGCCTGGAGTTTTCCATCCATTACTTTGCAAAGCTCCCCTAGGCCAGTGTTGGCAAACCTTTTTGGCACCAAGTGCCGAAACGAGAGCGCATGTGTGCTGGAAACCAGAAGAGCAGCCGCCCGATGTGCATGCATGCGCTGGGGAAATGATCTTCCAGTTTCTGGTGCATGCATGCACTCTGACCACCAGATCTTCTCATTTCTGGTGTGTATGCATGCACAAAGACCAGCTGGCCGGCACGCATGTGCACACTATAAACCAGAAGGTCATATTCCCAGTGCGCACATGCACACTGGATGGTCGCTCTTCTGGTTTCTAGTTCTCCTGTGGGCATGAAGACCAGCTGGCCAGTGCACCGAAAGCTGGAAGGGCGATGGCTTGCATGCCCAGAGAGATGGCTCTACATGCCACTTCTGGCATGTGTACCATAGGTTTGCCATTACGGCCCTAGGCAATCTGCTAGTCATTCTATGAAGGATCAGAAAGACTGATCATGGACTATGTTCTTTTTCTCCCCTGAAAATACACATATAGGAGAAAACTTAAATTGAGAACATAAATTGAGAACATAAATTGAGAACATAAAGATCACAACTGGGAGTACAGGAGGAAAATTACAATGAATAGTTCAAAGCAAATCAACTACATGGGCAATTGTAAATGTAAAGCACATGAAGAGCCATGCAGTTTTTTTGAAGGAGACAGAGTAGTAGGCAGAACAGCCTCACACCTGGTCTGTTTTTCCTCTTTTTGTGCTTGTTAACTCACATTGAATTATGAATACAAATATCATTTTTGTCAAGCTTCAAGTCAAGAACTGTTATTCCCTCTACCTGCTTGAGAGAACTAATTATGTTTATAGTTCTTCAGCAAGTCTGGCATTCTACATTCATTTTAAGAGAGTTTAAAATGGTATTGAAGAACTTTTGGTGTGCAGATGTATACAAAAATTTATTGTTTCTGGTAAAAATTCTGGGACATTTCCCAAAAATAACAATGAACTGAAAACCATGCAATGTGTTTTCTTGAAAAATCTTTGGGTCTATAAAGTAGCTCTTATCTATTTGTAGGTTAGTAACAATATATATTGTACATGAACATTTCTAGAAAGGTAATATTTTTCTATATAACACCAAAAGCATGACTAATAAAAGCTTCAGTTTAAAGGGTGATTACTGATCATGACTATGATTAGAAATAATAGGAACTTCATTTTTAACTTATTTAACATGGCTTCTTTCTTCTCTTCTCCCCCCCCCTCCCCATTTATCCATCTTTTTTCTAAGCAACTTAAAAGTTAAATTATGTACAGCATTTTCCTATTCCATTTTTGGGTTTCTATTTGAAGAATCAGGTAAGCATGGCAGATTAATATTGTTCTTTGATGACACTGTCTTCAAACTGACACTGAACAAGCTCAACAAATTATACATTGTGGTCTTATCAGCTATGTGCTAAAGTGATGATGTTACTATCTTTTAATGTCATATGTTGGTTTGGAAGGCATGAGTACTTCTAATGGAAGTAATCAGTATGGAAACAAATTAAAGTTGATTCCAATGAAAGAATTTAGTATTGGCATACAAGGCAGATGGGCATCTATCAAATGCTCTCTAATTTTGGCATTTATCTCAATAGAACAGCTTTGAGTAAAATCAAAAGATGAACAAACAACTCCATCTCATTTTACAGGTTTGCAAAGTGACATTCAGCAGTTATTGGGGGTGAGGGTTTGCTTCCCACACAGGGAAGGGAGAAAGAAAGAAAGAAAGAAAGAAAGAAAGAAAGAAAGAAAGAAAGAAAGAAAGAAAGAAAGAAAGAAAGAAAGAAAGAAAGAAAGAAAGGCAATTTAGGGCTAGAAGGCTACTGAGAAGTCATCTAGTCCAACCCCCTGCTGCATCAGGTAACCTTACATTGTCTGGATTATTTTAGTGCCTCTAACAGAGAGAAAAAATTCCAGAAAGGAGAAGGACAAGACTGCCATGCAGAGGAAGGCAGAGATAGTCTTTGACTTATGACTACAATTGAGCCCAAAATTTTGGTTGCTAAGCAAGAGATTGTTAACTGAGCTTCACCACATTTTACCCAATCCATGACATCTCCTGATGAGTAACATCAAGTTGACCATGCCCACCCAGTAACATGACCACCAAGCCATGCCCACAGAATAGGTTACGCCCACAGAATAGGTAGTAAAAAGTTTTGAAATCCACCTCTGAGATGGCCAGACTGAGGCCAAGGGAGGTTTCAATTGCACCATCAGTTTCAAGACAGTTCTTTCATCTGTGGCTCATCCTACTGTTCCCCCAAGGTCATTCCCAGATACCATTACAGAAAATGAGAGGTTATAACTGAATTGTTGCATTAAAATATCCTTCTGGTTAACTCCAATTATGAAGGTATATAATAAAATTGGGAGAGTGGGTCAATAAAGCTGAGCAGAGATGTTGCAGAAAATTCCAATAGAATATCAGCCATTCTCAATGGCATCCCATTTGTGAGCTTCTTGATCCTAATACCAATGCTATCAATTTGGAACAATTTAAACAGTAACATTCAAAGGAGGTGGCAATGGGGACCAGAATAATAGAAGCCTAATCATGTTGTCGCTATGCAAGCCCCATCCTTTTTGTAGGGGATTAAGATGTTGAGAATATGTAGGAAGGAGCAGAGCTTGCAACAGAGGTCACAATGCTCCTTTCCTCATTTTGGAATGAGAAAACTAAAAGTTTTATTTTTTTTAATTAGCCAAATTTATATGGTATCCCATCTTATGGAAAGTTCCTGAAGATGTCCCTGAATTTAAAAGTAAAAACAGGGTTCCTTCCTTGGGGAAGTTATGGGAGCAGTGGTATGAACATTACATTATGGATGAAAAGTCTGTGTCATCATGAAGCCTGTCAGAAAATATTATTGAGGATTAATATAACTGTCTGGAATTGGCTTGTGTTCATTATTCTGGATGAATGATAGTCTACCACTAATATTCTTTTCCAACAGTTGCAGAAAGCAACTACACTTATGTAGCAGTGCCGCAGCCTTTTCTGAGAAAAAAAACGATTAGTTTTGTCAACCATTTGCTGCAATGACATTTCTCTCTTGCTGCCAGAGAGTAAGATCTTGTGTTATATAAACTACTGGAGAATGGAAAGAAAGAAAGCATTACAGAATTAATACCTTCTTCCTGAAATGATTTGCAGTACGGTAGTTCATCCCTGTGAAACATCTCCAATTTCAGGCAAGATTTTCAGCTATCAAAACTATGCTGATTTACAGTCCAGTCAGTTTGGCCTCCCTTTTTAACATTGATAGTAATACACTGAAAGTTAAATTTGGAAAATGGAAGACAAACTCTGGCTTTCAACCTTCAAGCAATTGATCACAAATATTCACCTTCATGCTCGTAGAACTACCTCTCCAAATTTACAACTGCAGGGTTGAATATAAATATCACTTTGCATCTGTATATAGACATTGTAATCCATTCCTGATGACTGCTGTAACTCAAATACATACTCTTCCACTTCAGGTAAGTAAATTCAAATGCACTTTTGCTCCAGGTCAGCAGATACCCTTATATTGGAAGAAATATTAAATGAAAAGTTGACTCGGCTTCAATTACTTGGTGGGATTGCAAATTAGATAAATGGAGTGGGATAAATAGTCACGGAAACTCTGAGAGAAGATTACAAAGTGGCATCCTTGGAACTCTTTAAACAAGCAATATAAAAGCTATTTAAGGAAGAACATGGGTTACTTTTAAGAAAATTATTTTGTATTATTAATATTATTATTTTATACTGCATTCTAACCACATGCCCCTGGTGGCACATTGATTAGAATGTCATATTGCAGGCTAATTCTGCCAACTGCCAGCAATTCGATGCACATGGGTTCAAGATTGACTCAGACTTCCATCCTTCTGAAGTCAGTGAAATAAGGACCCAGATTGTTAGGGGCAATATGCTGATTATGTAAACTGCTTAGAAAGGGCTGTAAAGCACTGTGAAGCAGTGTATAAGTCCTATTGCTATTGCTATTATTATTAGTTATTTTATTTTCAAGTCAAATTTTCTACTTTGGTATTTCAGTGGGTTTCTTTTTTGGCATTTTATAACCCAATCCTGCAGTTATAATGGCGGCTTTGCTGTACATTAGTTGGTTTCTTTCACTTAGTGTGCTGGATAGGATAGAAGTTAAAATGTTGTTCATGGCAATTAGTAAGTCTTTCACTCATTTGCTATGCACTTTGCGAATGGCAGGCAGTCTTTTTCTTTCTGTGTTTTGTTTTGATGTGGTTTTCAATCTTTTCTTTCAGCATTTTCACTAGATTACTTAGCTCTACACTTTTGAGTTGTTACACATGAGAATCTTTATCCTGTGTGTTGATTTCTTACACTGGTTAGTCATTTTGTTCAGGTGTTCATCATTACTTGTTTGGTATTTTGGTATTTATTAGACATTTATAGGCCGCCCTTTTCCCTGAGGGGACTCAGGGCGGCTTACAATCAAAAAGGAAAGGGAGTGTAGGACAATACAAAAAGAAATGTGCACAAAAGTAAATTAAACAGTAAAACTCAACATTCACTCAGCATTCGGGAGGGGCAAAAGTAAACTTATCCCCAGGCCTGACGGGCTAGCCAGTTCTTAAGGGCTGTGCGGAAGGCCTGGACGGTGGTGAGGGTACGAATCTCCACGGGGATTTGTAATTTGTTTTCTTTTTAGCCAATGTTTCTAGATGTTGCATTTCTACATCTGTGAAAAATTTATTACGGATGACGAAATGTCTTTAATCCATTAATCGTTGTTCAGTTAAGTCACTTTTGGGGGTTTTTTTCTTCCACAGTTGCATCATTCTGTTTTGAAATCCCCTGGCTGTTGGTTCTGCCTGGTAGTAACATTTGATGATTTCATAATATTATTATTATTATATACTTTATTCATGAAACCTGAAACTCAACAGAGGTGGGTTCCTACCGGTTTGGCCCAGTTCAGCTGAACCGATAGTGGTATGCCGGCCTGGGTCGCAGAACCGGCAGTGACCCATGCTGGCCATGCCCCTGAACTGGTTCCCCGGTCGCCACCATTGCCACCACCATCTTTTTTTGGAGTTCTGCACATGTGCAGAACAATTTTCATGGAACTGTGTATGCACTCACAGTATGCATCTAGCGTGCGCGCACAAGCGAACCAGCAGTAATTCCAGCTAGAACCCACCCCTGAAACTCAGTCAACTGAACATTCAAAAATGCATCATAAATACCATTGACTGGTGCTAATGGTTAATACGGGTTGCTGCCAGCATCCTAGGTATCAACCAAGTACCTTCTTAATTTGTTTAAATTTTATTAAAAATATTTTATTACTATTGTTGTTATTGTTATTATTGTTATTATTGTCATCATCATCATCTGATCACCCATTTATTTGTCTTGTTATTGTCAATGTTTTTCTGTTAATATTTCCATCTCAAAAACGTTTTTCTTGAAAGCATTCTCCCTGCCCTCACAAGAAATTCATATTGTCCTCTTTCTGGACCTATTCAAATAAGTCCTTAAAATTTTTCACTTCCTCCAAAACTTGGTTTAGGTGGGCAGTGAGCTATTGATGACAACATCTTCTGTGGTAGTTTTATGTCTTCCAGATTCCTTTCTTTTTTTCTTTTCTTGAGTCTGGAAATCAACTTCCAAAGGCAAGGAAAGTGTAATGTTAATCATAACCATGTCTCTGGTCTACGACTGCAATAAATTGAATTGAACTGAATTGAATCATAACCATGGCTGAGGAAATTGAAACTGAAACTGTGGTGTCCTCAGTGGCACACATCCTATTGATGGCCTTTTGAAAAATGACTGTGAATACTAATTGAATAGAATACCCTAAGAAATCTTATGTCAGAATTTTGTGGTATATCAAGTCAATTCTACCAAGACTTAAAAAATGTATGGAAGCAAAAGACAGGTCATGTCAAGGTCTTGTAGAATTAACTTACTGGTAGCTAGGAAGAAATCAATAGCATTTTTGTAACTCATTATCTAGTGCTTAAAAGACACTCTAAAATATGAATGGCCCTCACCTGGCAGCCTCTCATAAAGGAAAGAAGCTCTGGTTTTCCCTTGTGCGTTGGCGCAGGTTAGGTGACCTCATTCTCAGTTTTATTTGTCTAGATACTGTCTGCTTATTGCTTCAGATGTGATGTGTTCTTCATTTGTGTTTTGATAATTGTGTTGCTGCTTATAATTGGATATTAGTCACCCAGAATCACACAACAGCCATCCAAACTGAATAATAGATGAAGTCACTGTAAAGAATGATAGAACAAGGGAAATTTAGCAAGACTGAGGGAGGGAGAATGGGGAGAGAAGCTGTGGACCTCCAAATAATCAAATATGTCAAACCTTGTGTTGGGTAAGAAGGTAGAAAAAAAGGAAGGCAGAGGATAAACAGAGTCTGAATAATTATACGCTATGCAGAAGGGACGGGGTGGCTCAGTGGCTAAGACGCTGAGCTTGTCAATCAGAAAGGTTGGCAGTTCGACGGTTCGAATCCCTAGTGCCGTGTAATGGAGTGAACTCCCGTTACTTGTCCCAGCTTCTGCCAACCTAGCAGTTTTAAAGCATGTAAAAATGCAAGTAGAAAAATAAGGAACACCTTTGGTGGGAAGGTAACAGCGTTCCGTGCATCTTCGGCATTTAGTCATGCTGGCCACATGATCACGGAGAACGTCTTTGGACAATGCTGGCTCTTTGAAACAGAGATGAGTACCAACCCCTAGAGTTGGGAACGACTAGCATATATGTGCGAGGGGAACCTTCACCTTTACCTTATGGAGAAACCAGACGTTTCATCAAATTACATGTCATGATCTTTAGGTATTTCTGCATGACATCATTTATTGTGGGAAAACCATGTGGTGTGTAGCCTTACAATTGGTTTGACCCAGTGAAATTTGTTATGATGAATAAACAGAAAAAGAAGCATGTGTAAATTGTATACTACAGCATCCAGGGGAGAACAAGAAAAGAAATGCTAGTAAGTCAACAATCATAGGTTTTAGAACCTATGGCTCCATTCCTAAGGGTCACAATTCACTGTTTGGTTATCTGGAGATCTCTACGGGATCCTCCATAAATAATAAAAACCAATATTGATATTCTATTCTCAGTTATCAAGTAATAAAAGAGAATAAAAATGATAGATATTAAAATATCCAGAACTTGAATGAGTTTTGCCTCATTTTACCACCTTTCTTGCCACCGTTGTTAAGTGAATCACTGCAGTTGCTAAGTTAGTAACCCACTTGTTAAGTGACTCTGGCTTCCCCATTGACTTTGCTTGTCAGAAGTAGCAAAAGATGATCACAGGAACTTGGGACATAAATAAGAACCAGTTGGCAAGCATTTGAATTTAGATCACATAATCATGGAGAATGCTGCAAAGGTCATAACTGAAAAACATCCTAAGTCACATTTTTCAGTGCTGTTGTAGCTTGAAATGGTTTCTAAATGAACTGTTCTAAGTCTAAGTAAACCTGTAGTTCAGAGCCTTGTAGAGACCTTAAGTTTGCAATGAACCTTTATACTCATTTGAACTGCATTGGATGTCCTGATTTCTCTGTTACTTGACAAGCAATCGAGCCAGGCAGGACAAGGATAGCTGAGGCCAAGGGCCATAAAATGCCTAGATCTGATGCAGTGGTGGGTTTCAAATTTTTTTGGAACCTCTTCTGTAGGTGTGGCCTGCTTTCCGGGTCCACTGGTGGAACCTCTTCTAACCTGTTCGGTAGATTTGACGAACCGGTTCTACCGAATAGGTGTGAACTGGTAGGAACCCACCTCTGGTCTGATATAAATGAAGTGTCTTTTAATAATCTGAATGAATCCCTTATAAATAAATATCCAGAAAATATCCCTCTGCCCTAAATTAAAGACCTCTATCACATTATTAGGAGAAACTGCTTTTCAAAGGTCCAGTGTCCATCATGTGACAAGAAGGAATAATGCCTTCTCTGTTCTGATACCTTGATTTTACAGTAACTACTTCATGCACTGATGTGTGAATATTAATGACTCTTTGGTGCAGGCACAATTATTTGTTCATTTATTTGCTTACTTCTTGCTTTTCTATTTTCATTCCTTGAGATAATGTGTTCATTTACACTGTTTTTTTTTCAGATTTATTACAATCTATTATTAATTTGATATTGCATGATGATTCTGTAATTCAGCCTGTTATCTGCAAAGATGAGTGGATATAAATTCCTAAACACACACATGCACACACTTACACAAACATGCACTGGGCCAAACACAAAAACATGAACCAAGCAAATCTCTCAGTTGACTGATGTAGATATTAGAAAGATTAATGTCATCAGCATAAAGCACTCAAGCATCCTATATAAATAATGCATTATAGCAAAAGCTTTGGAGGAAAATTGTTTTCCACTGTTCAAAAATAATTTTTAATTTGAAATGCTGAACATATATAATTAACTCCCAAAATCAGGGCTGAGTGGATATTGAATACTTTATCATGCTACCAGTCCAGCCCTTTTCTATCCATGTGAAGTATGTGCTATTTCTTCAGTTCATTGCCTTAGAAAAACAAAACCCTTTCAAACAAAAAGTATTGATAGCTTTATATTGAATGTCTTTGTTTTATAAATTCCTCAACAGAGAGGTAAAGTACAACTTGAAAATATTTTAGTCACAAGTTGTGTTTATCTCTTGTTTATTTCAGAGTTGCTTGATTGCAGCAGCTTGTTAGGTAAATAAATAAATAAAAATTGGAGCAGTATATAAACCCTGTAAACAAGTAGGGAAGTAACTTTGACACAGACATAAATTCAAGATTTCTTCTTTAGATTTTTTAAATTTGCAACTCTCTTCATTTTTCTTAATCTGACTTTTAAATTGTGTACCATGATCACGCAGCATGCAAATTAAATTGATTAACCTGTAGTTAAATTAACCTTGCATTACATACTATAAACTTGCGAATAAGTCAGTACAGTTCCTTATCGTGATTCTCTTTAGGTGGGCCTTTGACACAGACAGTGGCTAAATAGAAATACATTTGACTTGGCCCTGGATTTTTAGAAGGTATGAACTTTACATGCAGCTCTCAGAAATCCTTTTAATTATTCCTCATCATAAGATTTATTAAGATAGTCAGGAGATCCCATATCTGACACAATGTTAGAAGGTCACATGCTTCCAAGTCCACAATAAAAACTTCCAAGGTCATTGTTGCTCTAATATCAACATATGAGATAGCACACTGGGGTTCTACTTAAGTGTTCATTGTGGAGTTCTTGGTACTCTCCGGTTGGTTGGTTGGTTGGTTGGTTGGTTGGTTGGTTGGTTGGTTGGTTGGTTGGTTGGTTGGTTGGCTGGTTGGCTGGTTGGTTAGTTAGTTGGTTGGTTGCAGACATTTCATTATCCAACTAGGTAATATCATCAGTGCAAGTAAGGGTGGGGTTTATGCTGGTTTATAAATAGCAACTTCAGTTACTAATTTTGGTGAGGCTCTAATTTCCTCCTTGGTAGTTCCTTGATCAGAATATTGTTTTGCAAGTGCTGATCCCTGCTAATCTGAATGTTGGCTTTTGGAGGGGTTGTCTTCCAGTCTTTTTGTTTCATTCCTAGGTTTTTGTCTCTTTTGAATGGTAGGTAAATGAGGTTTATTTCTATGTGTCTATTGATGGCTAATTTGCCTGAAGCTAGGCTTCCAGGAATTCCCTTGCATTTTTGGACATGGCCTAGTTTAAGATGCTAATAGTTTCCCAGTTGATAGTGGGTTGAGTCTGCTTATGTGCTATGAGATTAAGGCTCCCTTAAATATATACCTTCCTAATTCACGTGGTTATGAGACTGGCAGGAGGCACAGCATAATTTCTGTAATTATAGCCACTCTCAATAAAAGTATTCTTAGCCTTCTTGTGGCATTGTTTCTTGGTCTGGTCTTTCTAGTGAGGCTGAAAAACACTAAAGAGACATCAACATCCTTATCTTATTCTCTGTTTTAATGCTGGACCAATTACAGTATTAAACATTCATTCATTCTTATGCATACTTTATTTTTATTTTTAGACATCATTGCTTTTATAATCTACTCTTCAACTCCATACAGATCAACTATTCCATATTGTAACATTTTGCCTCCTACATTGCCTGTGTCTGCTGCCTGATTTCTTTCAAAATTTCACAGCATTTAAATCTTCTTTTTCATCCATGTCTTCTTGGACACAACGTTTACAGTGGGCATTTTTAATTCCACTTTTCATCATATCAATTTAATTCCAAAGAGGTCTCAGTGATACTTCTTTCAGCATTATCTCACTTCACTTTCATTCCAAACCATTTCATCACTGTCACTTTTAGTATCATTCGTTTTGTGGGAGGTTCTTTGTTTAGCCCTTTTTTTCTAAATACATATTATATACTATCCATTTTTCTGTCTGGCTTTCTTTTTTTCTGCAGCAGTCATTCTCTTGTATTCATTTTCTCTCATCCACAAGTTCTATCAACCATCCTTTTTCATATTTCACATTAGCATAACCTAATACACTTCAGTGACACTTTGTAACATAATTCTTTTCACTCTGCTCCAAATGGACTCAATATCACCTTTCTTTATGGCCCCTTTCCATTCATTTTATTGAAAAAGCCATCTATCTTCTAATAATTTCCCATATAGGACTTCTATTTTCTCTTCCTCTGTTCATTTACTTTGTCTCTTTCTTCTTTCATTGTTTTTCTTTTTCCAATGTCATTTTTTTTTCTTAAGATCCACCTTTGCCCCTACCCCAAAATTATCTTTCCCAAATTCACAGTCTGTCCTCATCCCATGTCCTTTGCCAATTCTCTAAATCCTTCATCGTAAACGATCAAGTAAATTCCGGTTTTAGAATTTATGTCTATCCCTTTGCCATGTGTAAATATGAATAGTCTTTCCTGAACTACATATTCACAAAATGAAGGCATTTTTCTAAGCAGATACCCACCAAACAGTCATTTGCATTTACTTTAGCCCTCCAAAATGTCAATCATCTGTATGATACTGCCTCACATTTTTATCCTGCACTTCTTTCATGTCAAAGAATAATCTTTTTTTCCCCCCAGATTGCATTCATCCTGAGTCACCATTCACTGTAGCATAACGTGCATCTATTAACAAGATACAAATCCCCACTTCTCTGTATTCGTGAAGAGGACAGAGCATATTTAATTAATTAATTAATCAATCTGTATGGTTGCCTAGCTCTCCAAGTAAAGACCCCGAGGGACAGGAGGAAGAACAGCTATCTAGGTCAGATAAAAGGGGCTGAGTTTGGGGCAAGAATGCAATGTGAATAAACATCTCAGGCAAGGCCTCCTTAGTTCACACGAAGATGGAGTGGAGTGGGGGGGAGGGAGGAGGAAGCATATCAAACTTGCAAATTTCTGTTAGCATAACTGTGCAACAAAAGTATTACTGACCTACATGGCTTTGGTTTCCTGATCCTGATCTACGTTGAAAGGCTGACAGCACCTACAACAGCTTAAGTGACACCATTGTAGCCCTTGCATTCATAATGAAACCTACATCTTCACTTCTCTGCATAGATTCATCCATTCCACTGAGCACAATCGGACCATCTTCCTTCAGACGCATCAGATCCTTTATCTTAGTTTCACAGATTCATACTGTATCAGCATGGAGGGGGGGGAAATGTTCCTTATGTCTGACATTAATGCTGCAAAGTGAGAGAAGAAAGAAGGAATGCTTCGTGGGAGCAGATTAGGCATGACTTATTTGTTGATACTTTAAAATATGCATCCCCTACTAAAGGACATTAAAATTGCAATTCAAGAGATGTTAACCAAGAACAATAGCTCACAAGAGACAGCGTTCTAAACAGAAATGGTTTTCAGGCAGAAATAAGCACAATTAAAGCGCTAAGTGATTATTAATATTAATGCTTATATTGCTGGAATGGTGATAGCAAGTGGATCAGCACTGCACTGGGACTAAATAGAATTCATGGATATTCATGAAAAGAGAGGAGAAGTTGGCTTCTGGGCTCACAACTATGTGTTTGCAAACCTTCTACCCTGTAGCTCTTACAAAAATAGCTATCGTCCAGATCTATTTACATCCAGATGCATCTACCAGGGATGTAAACTAAAATACCTCTATCTTGTAACCTATGTAATGATGTTGAACCTCACACACTTTCATTTTAAATATAAATGACCCCCTAGAGGCACCTCGGTCTCACTGAACAGAACCCGGCTCTAAACAAAGACATGTTTAATTCTAAACAGTAGGTCATACTAAAGGCTTGTGTTAAATAAAATGTATTTGGAGACTTGCAGAAAAGGAGTAAAATAGGAGAAATGATAGACGTTGGTCAAATGTGGCCCCAGGTTTTGCCTCAGCTTACCTTTTCCAATAAGCAATTGAGCCAGAAGGTCATCTAAAAGCTATTTATTAGAGTACTCTGATGAAATGGGGTCTCCCTATGAAAAAAGGGGATCTTGGAGAAATGAATTTCATTTACTTTAGTAGATAGCAGAACAAAGGACTTCAAAGTGAAAGTTGATTGGTTTAGAAATACAGGTAGTCCTCGACTTACAACGGTTCATTTAGTCAGAGGTGGGTTGTTGCTGTTTCAGCCCAGATCGACCAAAACGGTAGTAGCGGCGGCGGGAGGCTCCACCCACCCTCCCAGATGCTTATGCGCATATGCATCACGTGTGAGCACAAGCATGAACAAGCCGAACCAGTAGTAAAAAAATTAGCAACCCACCTCTGCATTTAGGGATGGTTCAAAGATACAATAGCCCTGAAAAAAGTGACTTACGGCCATTTTTCGTAACTGTTGCAGCATCTCCATAAACATCTGATCAAAATTTAGATGCTCAGCAACTGACTCATATTTATCATAGTTGAAATGTCATGTGGTCTCCTTTTTGCAACCTTCTGACAAGCAAAGTCAATGGAAAAACCAGATTCAATTAACAACCATGTAACTAACTGTTTAGTTTGCTGTTTAACTGCTATGTGTTCTGACCCAGGCTTCCCCAAAAAGCACGAAGCAGAATCCTGGTCCGGACAAAACCCCTTTTATTAAACAAATGTGAATTCCTCTCATTCACATTCAGCAAGGCCTGGCAAACAGTATTTCAAAGGAATATTTATGACTACAGACCTTATCTATTTTGGAAAGCTGCCATGTAAATATTTTCCAAATGAGGTGCTGTGCAAGGAAAGACAGGGCACAGAGTCTCTGATATTCACAGACAGATCTTCACACTCCTGAAACGAATCTAACAAACGAATGAATTGTTTCCTGCAAAAGCCCACTCCCCTTTTGCTCCTCTTTTATTTCCTATGGGAGGGGTCAAGACTTTACTACCAAGTCTACCCTGATTTTTGAGTCAGTGATTTGAAACTGAGAGATAAAAACCCAAGTTGTTCACTTTCTCTTGACAAATTCCTTTTCCTCTCAAGTTCTTTCTTTCTTATAGGTTTAGCGAACTGCAAACGTCCATCAATTCCTATCCTGGTGACCCTAAACAGGAGATGGATGTTTGACAAGAGATGGAATTGAATGATGAAATTTAGACATTTTGGTGTCCAGTCACCGGAATGGGACAGCTTGCCACAGCCGATTTTCCATGGCTAGTTCACCAAGGCCAACTCACCATGGGACAATTTATTGCATGACAATTCAACAATTCAGTTTAATTATTTAAAATAATTTTTAAAACATTTTAATTTTTGTCATTCACATTTAATTTTGTCCCTCCTTTAACACTCTTTAATATTTCTTTTGGATTATTTCTTCAATATTAGTGTAACTCTTGTCCTGTGGCAAGTTGTCCTGTAGCGTGTTGGCAATGGCGAGTTGACCATGGTGAGTTGGCCATAGCATGATGACTGCGGCGATTTGTTGTATACCCCCAGTCACCACAATATGGAATTAAAGCTTCTTATATATGAAGCATGTAACTTTCTTTGATTTTCCCTACCAGGGGTGAAATCCAGCAGGTAATTGAAATTTTGAGTCGTTCAGAGAACTAGCAAATGCCACCTCTGGATGGCCCCAGAGTGGGGTGGGAATGGAGATTTTGCAGTATCCTTCCCCTGGAATGGGGTAGAAATGGAGATTTTGCAGTATCCTTCCCCTGCCACGCCCACCAAGCCACACTACGCCCACCATGCCATGCCCACATAACTGGTAGTAAAAAAATTGAATTTCACCACTGTTCCCTACTTTTCCATTCAGCTATAAACCTATACCTATAGCATTTTCCTTCCTAAGGTGAAAAAAATACAGGTTCCTCCACCCCTGACATCAACAGAAAAACGTTCAGATACAGAGAAACAAGTTTTAGTGGAAAGAGAAGAAATATTTATGCTGCTTCACTTACTCTCCATACAATGCTTTGTATTTGTTTTTAGAGCAAAATATGCAGTTGTAGATCATATGACATATGAACCAATGTGCTAGCATGAAAATAGGCATTTCATGTATTACTGAGCAAATAGGCATTTCATATATTACCGAGCAAATAGGCATTTCATGTATTACCAAGCTCCTCTCTAAGGAAAATTATGTAGGTTTTTTGTTTACATAATAATCTCATATTGTGTAGAGCTGCAGCCTATAAAAGCTAACGTAGATTAAAATAAAACAATTCATGTACTTCTCATTTAATGAAAAATACTAATAGGAAAAATTTCAGAGTGGCAAATTGCGACTTGAAAATAGCAAGATAAAAATTATTTTATATAACTACAGGGTTGCCTAAAAGGAAATGGAAACTATTCACTCTCCATCCATTGGATAATTATAGTAATGATGTTAACTTGACAGAATATCATAAGATCTGACTCGTGTTTGTTAAAAGGCTTTTATATGTTCTTGAAATGTTAGCCAGTGCTAAGGTAGAAGCACCATTAAGCATATCCAAAGTTCCCAGCTCTACCTTTGAGACCATTAGGGGAAAAAATCTTTACTAATGCCAAAACGAATTAGAGCTAATGGAACGGACTTGCTTCCTATCCTTTAAACAGCTGAAGAGACATATAGCCACTACTATAGCATTCTATATAGACTCATCTCTTGCAGCTCTTAAGCCCTATAGTACGATACTCAACGAGACAATTGTAATCTGGCACAGACACAAATAATGAGATTCTTGACCTTTGATACAGCAGCATTGAATAAACCTGGGTCATTTGTAAACCCCAAAGCCAGCAAATGCCCTCTAAAAGTTTTGCCAAGTTTCATTTTAATGAAAAAAATGATAAAATGACTAAATGTAGAGGGAGTAATCATACTACTTGTATTTAATCAATGTAATGCAATTTTAATTATACTGATTCAGACAATTAAATTACATGAAATTTCATTTTTGTGCTTCTTCCATCTACTTTTCCAGGTGCAATTTCCATCCTTCCATTCAAATACCAAATGGCATTTTTAGACTACAGTATACAGCTCTTTGCATTAGTAATATTGTTTATGAAACTATGAAAGTATTCTCCCCTTAAAGTAGGGATGAGAAAGATTTTTTTTACATTTAAATTTATTGCAAATGTAGTAATTTTACATTGTTCAAACAATATGTGAATTTAGTCCTATCTATTCTTTGACACATTTGCAGCTGCCCAAATTATATGATCCAACTGATCAATTTCTTTTTAAAAAAGGCAAATGGTCTACAAATTTATTCTATGTGTGTTTGTGTGTGTGCGTGCGTGTGCGTGCTTACATAAACACATATAGAGATTAAATATGACCACCTAACCCAATTCTGCTGTACTGCCTTGGCATATATGTACATATACCTAACACTAATGTAGAAAATTGCTGGAGAAAAGGCAATGATAAATATTTCCTATTCTTTACCAAGAAAACAACATGGGTAGAAAATTTAGAATAACTGTGGTGCAATTTGATGATCCGCACATGTCATCCTAATGCTGTGGGAGATTTGACGATCTTTCAGAATACTAATGGTATTCATGATATGGCTATTCTAGTCCTTGAAATGTTTAGTTCAGGATGTTTCCATGTAAGAAAAGATAAACTGGAGGGTGCAAATAGAGAATTACAATGGGAATATTGAACATGGGGCAGCACAACACAATGAACGATGAAATGAATTGACTACACATTGACATTTTAGGCATCATCAAAATGATGTGGATCAGGCCTGGACATTTTGAAGTTATCATAAAATTTATTGCTCATAACATGAAAACAAAGGAGTGCTGATGCTTTCTTGGTTAGGAAAGATACAGCAAGAGCACTGCTTGACAATAGTGCAGTCATTGACCAAGTAATATCAGACTTCATGGACAATCCTTTAATACAGAGGTCCCCAACCTGACTTGGTACTGGGCTGTGGCCCATTCAATACCAGTGGCAGGCAAGCATCCGCAGCTCCACTTGTGTAAGTGGCGGCCACTCGCACTCAAGCGCTAAGCTCCATTTGTGCAAATGGTTCGAAATATGAAGGAGGAAAAACTAACTAGACTGAATGACCCAAGAAACTAAAATTAATTCAGAATTCTCACTCACAACACATATGGCAAGACTCAGATGATCCTAATTCAGAGATAAGCTCTCTAAAGAACACTATAATGATGGGAAAGATATAATGAATGAGAAATTGAAGACATTCAATGGAGAGGTGAATAGGCTCAATTATTGCTGCAACAAAAGCAGCATTCGTTTCGTTCGTTCATTCGCTTATTGGTTTTGTATGCTGCCCACTCCCGAAGGACTCCGGGCGGCTCACAATGAAATGGGGGAGGGGGTAAATAAGACAATACGAACAATATTAAAATACACAACAGTCACAAATGAAGCGGGGCTGGATACTTCAACAGCCCCCATCCTGCTGGAACAGCCACGACTTGGTAGCTTTAGGGAAGGCTGGGAGGGTAGTAAGGGTCCAGATCTCCACGAGGAGCTCGTTCCAGAGGGCCGGAGCAGCAACAGAGAAGGCTCTCCCCCGGGGGATTGCCAGCCGGCATTGCCTAGCAGATGGAACCCGGAGAAGGCCGAGCCTGTGTGATCGAATCGGTCTTTGGGAGGTAATTGACAGGAGGCGGTCTCTCAGGTACCCATTGAAAGACCTGAAGGTCCAGGTTAAGAACAAATCCTCCTAGAGAAAATCTATGTGGGTGCTAACAATTAGCATCAACTCAGTGACACACAATCAAAATTTAGTGTTTGCATGGTGGGTGGGCGGGTGGGTGAATAAATAGTGATGTGTGTGTGTTCATACAAAGAGATCTTTAAAGAAATTTTTCCAAGTGTTGTGGAAGTAGAATGAACCAAAAAGGGGAAAACTGAAAGACAACAAGATGAGTCCATTCATTCTTCCCTATTACAAAAACATGAAAAACTCATTGCAGCTAGCAAGAAAGTACATAGATGTGCTCAAAAATTATACCAGCCATGCTTCAAGGACACACTACTAGGGAAAAAAATCTCTTTCCAGGCATGATTTGTATATCCAGTGCAAATTATTTTGAAGCCCTTTGTCTTCCTTTACCTGGTTTTGAGTGGCAGGAGCAGAAAAACAAATGTGTGGATTTCATGGAAGTATTGATACAAAGGCATGGGCATACTCCTTCTGTCACCATCTGCTCTTGCCATTGACTCCCTGCATGTACCCGCCAGCCAGACATACTAGTGTTTCTAGCCAATAAATAGAAGCTAATCTTAAGAAATAAGATAGATTCCCATAATTTTCTCTTAGGCAATACTTTCTCATAGGAAATGGAAGCTGTTGTTGAATTGGCAAAATAACTCTGGGAAGAGGAAAGTATAAGAAATGGGGTTCATAATGGCTGACAAACCAAGATCGATCTAGACAATATCATATATTGAAAGTCTGTTGTCGCCAGGAAAATCCAAGTCAAAGACTTTAAAGAAATCCTGTGTTGGAAGGTGCTGAAGACCCACTTCAGCAGGTACAGATTTTATTTATTATTTAGGATGTGGCATCTACAGAGGTCATGCAATCACTGATACACAAGAGCAATAAATCACATAGATACAGACACAACTGTAGGTTTAAATAAAGCTATCATCTAACTACTTATCCATTTATCATTTATTTAAATGTGGACAATACAATATACAAGTTAAAATATTAAATTAAGGTAACACCATAATAGCATCCCCATAATATATCACCATATAGTCACAATAGGATAAATGTTATAATTCAATACCTAAGGAAGCTAACCATTTAACTGCTTCTGGTGTAGCTGTGATAGATCATCTCAAGTGCCTTCAAATTTCCTGAGGAGATATTTTCAAAGTATATGTATTATCATTTGGTCCAGTTCACCACAGTCACATTGTGAGCTCTCAGCCATTCCCCACTGAAAGAGCTTTATCTTTATCCTGTCATGGCCTGGCCTGGCCTGATTCTATTCAGGTAGCTTCATATTTTTCAGGCAACTGCATTCCTGGAAATAGTTTTATTGGAGCTGCATGATCTGTTTGGTTATAGTTGTTAAAGGTCACTCATTTTAATTGCAATTCTTCAGCTAGATCCTAAGACTGAGGTACATCATCCCAAATTGAGTTTCCTAGACTTAAGCCATACCCATGCCATGCTGGGGAATTCTGGAGAATTCTAGCAGTTGAAGTCCACAGTCTTAAAGTTGTCAAAGTTGAGAGAAGGTAATGGGGAGAAAGTAATATCACCTGGAATCAAATGAAGCAATTTGTTGCTTTGCTTGCTGACTAAAAAAAGGGAAAAAAGTAAATCCATCATGTGTCTTAGATCAAAATCTGAAGAGATCATAAAGGCTGATAACACTGTTCCTGTCCAAATGGCAAGAATATTTATTACCTAAAAGACCCATTTTTGTCAAAAAACTAATAATTCTGAGAAGTAGTTGATGGATTAGCCAACTGACCTTTGCCATAGGCACAGATTTGCTCTCAACCCTGATAGAATGCTATCTATTGTTCTGTATGCATGCTTAGAAACATATTTCCATTTCCCCACTCCCTTCAGGAAGATATCATTAGCTTTCATTAGCTTTCATTAAAATATCTGTTTAGAAGTACTGGCATATTACGCTGTCTTATTTCTGAAACTATATAAGAGATTTCACTTTAATGCACCGGCAAATGAACATTGCCTGCAGAAGAATGGATGTCAAGGTCTTCAGTCTGAAAAATAACAAATGGTTTAATGGTGTAGTTGATGCCCTAAGTAAAATGAAGTTAAACTTCCTTGTATGCAGTTTAAAAATAAAGGACCTGAAATAGTATCATCTTGACAGATAAATAATAACATTTTTTTTAAAAAAAGTGCAGCCAACACGAATAATATGAAACAACCATCTCAAAAAAAGAGGGCGATGTTTTGAAGGACGAAAGAGAACAAATCTCGGTGTATATGTGTATGTATATAATGAGTGGAAAACTGACAAACATTTTTAAAAAGCAATAAAAGAAGACACAAATAAAGTACCATGAAAGTAATTACATTTTCAATATGAGAACAAAGATGTTGGGTCAGATTCTGCCTTCAGTTACAATCTGGCAACAGGAAATCAATATGGGTATATTGGGCATTTGTAACTGAAGTAGATCTTGGTCTGTGTTCATTGTTGAAAGACATTTTGTTGACTCGATCAGCTTATCAAGCTGGAGGTTTTGCTTTGTATAGCATCACTTGATACCCTCACTTTAATCATTCCTCTTTTAAAGTGTTTCAGGATCTAAACACTCCCACAAAAATGTACTTCTAATTGTTGTTGAATGCAGCCACACACCCTCTGTGAGTTGTTTCAATTATATGTGCAGGTGTTTGGTTCTAGCCACAGTAACACTGCATGCATCAGAGGCAAAAAATTGTATAATGTGCATCATGTGTAATGATGCCATGAAGTTTGTGTTGCTACTCCAACCTCCTCACATATACCCACGATTTCAAGCAGAAGTCATCCTGCTCAGCTGAGGCTAAACTAATAGTGGAATGAGATTACTGGCATGCTCTTTTTTTGGACCAAAATACTCTACTTTCCTTTTTTAATTTGCCCATTATCTTCCAGGTTTGAGTCATTTCCAGGCCTGGTCCTTGAGGCCTTCTCCCCAATTCCCTTGCCTTCTCAGAAAACAACCCATTTCTTTTCAGCAGTGACTTTATGCAGTGGTGGGATTCAGCCAGTTCACACCACTTCGGGATAACCAGTTGTTAACTTTCTGAGCAGTTTGGTGAACTGGTTGCTGGAAGGAATCATTAAGGCAGAGAACCAGTTGTTAAATTATTTGAATCTTTATGCCTTTATGCCATCTTTCCCACCACTCCATGGTATTTTCTGCAAGATGCTGATCTCAAAGTATCAAAATATTGTACTGTACCATTTATCTTATTGATCAATAGGAACATTAGGAGTAGATACAAAGGTCTCTCTCTTTGGCCTCTGTTGCTCTACTTTCTACCATTGAAAGACTCATGGGCTTGTTTCCTACCTTCTTCTTCCTGTCCTCCTTTCACTAGGCGTTGCTCTAAGTAATTTCCTAAATATCTGTTTCTTGTGATTTAGGACCTTAAGTATTTGAAACTAGATTCTCCTATTGGACTTGGTATTACTTACACAAATATCTCTAATACTCATAGCAGTGAATCATTTGAAAGATACCATATAGTTATCTCAACTTTTTTTCTTGAAGATGTTTTCCATTCAGTAGTCTGTTCTTCTCTCAACCTGCTCTTAAAACTATTTTACTGCAGCATCTTTTTCTTGATTTGGCCTATCTTCAAGGGCTGACATATCTGGTCCTTCAGCAGATTCACCCCATTCTTGCGTGAAGCATCACTGTTGGCATTTGTTTTTCCTTCTGTCTGATGACATGCCAGAGAGATAGACAATATATCCAAAGGAATGGACCAATTACTTGTTTTCCAAACTCAGCACATACAAAACAAGGGTAGTGCCAGCTGGCAGTGATTTAGAACAGACACAACAGAGGCAGAATGAAGATCAGCAATGGGGCTGCAAATTTCATGCTCGTATTGATTTCCGCTGACTCAGGGATGGATAAATAGCATTACTCTCAGAACTACAAAGCACATCCAATGATGATTCTTTTATTTATTGTGTGTGAGAGAGAGTGTGTGTGTGGTGTGATGTGGTGTATAGTATGTGACACTATGGATTTCATTTATTGTGGATATATATGGATTTAATTACATTAAACAAAAACCAATAATCTATCTAATTATAATCCATTTAAAAGGAAAAACAAATAAGCATTTTGTTACATTGGAAGAAAATCCATGTGGATTTTGTATTTTTCACTCAACTAGCAAAATGTCTTCTTCAATTGTGACAGATAAAAATAATAATTCCATAATCTTTAACAAAACAAAACAAAAAACACCGAAATTAATTTAATATAGAACTAGGCTACCTAACTACCTTTTAGAAACCTGCTTTGCTTACCTTCTTGGACAACCATATCTTATACAATTTGTAAATCCCTTTCTGCGATGCGTACAAATATGGGTGTACTAAGCATTTAAAGGAAAGCCAGGCACACACAGGTCAGCACCAACCTGCAAATACAGGTATTATTTCCAACCATTAAATTGGGACTGTAAAGAAACAGATTGTCCATTTGTGATTATTAGTGATAAGCCACTACTGCTTTCCTGCTACACATAAAAGCACCTTCAGAGCTTTCTGATTTCAAATGTAGGTAGCATTCCTCATATGTACCGCCCACAAGGTTCAGATCTAGCAGAAAATCGATATTGGCCAACTTCTCAGCAATTCTGAAATGCAAAGGATCATAGACAGGAGGGCATGTTGAAGAAGGGGCAAGATAAAACATAAAATGTTCTCGCTTGAGTGTCAAAGAAGTTGGCAGTCTATCACCTTTCCACCGTCATTGTATTCACATCTGTCTGATTCTGCTTCACCTGCTACAGAGAGGACTTTCTTGAGATTATCCTGGGTGGATGTGCTTCAGTGGTTTTGAAATGCTTACTTTCACCTGTTGCCACTTCACATGGGTAATCCTCAATGGGAGATTATTTTACCCTCCATTACCTTCACAATGACCTTTGACAGAAGCAGGGCTATTATGAAATCCCTGGTTGAAGCCAGAAATTTTCCTATCATTTTTAAAGTACTGAACAATCTTCCCCTCTCGCTGCTCTCTTTCCGCTGCACCTACTAGTTTATGTGACCTGTAGTCTCTCTCAATCCATAATGACACTGCAGTCAAAATGAAAAAGTGCCTTTTTTTTTCTCGCACGGGAGGAAAAAGGGGAGGGGGGGACACTGGATTCAATTGAAATCGCTTTGATAAAAGATAAGAGGGTGACCTAGCCATTTTAGCTCGTTTCAGAGTTCTTTCATGAAGTATATTCATCTGATTAAAATCGTTCTGAACCATCACAGTTGAGGCTGATAACCTGTCAGTTTAACAAATCATAAAAGGCCCTGTGTTCTTCAGTGACATTCAGAAGGGTGAAACCTGCTCTTTTTTCAAAAAATTATTTGCCCTTATGTAAGCCAAAAAAGAGGGCGATTACAATCCAATTCGGCTTTTAGTAGATCCAGCACAAAATAAGTCAACCTGTGTTGATTAGTACCTATTGGTTTAATGTGCATAACTGACCAATTGCTTTAATACACTACTTAACAGAACTAGCCCAGTGTCAAAATCTCAGTAATTTCTCAGAAACTTTCATTGTTAATTAAAACAACTTACATTCTTCTGCGTTACTCTAAGTATGTGCTTCTTTCTTTTAAATAATTTTTAATACAATTATTTAAGTTGATCATACAGGGACACAGTGGCTCAGTGGCTAAGATTCTGAGCTTGCCAATCAGAAGGTTGGCAGATCAGTTGTTTGAATTTGCACCGTGTAATGGGGTGAGCTTCCATTACTTGTCCTACTTCTGCCAACCTAGCAGTTTGAAAGCACATAAAAAGTGCAAGTAGAAAAATAGGGACCACTTTGGTGGGAAGGTAACATCGCTCTGTGCACTTTCGGTGTGTAGTCATGTTGGCCACATGACCATGGAGATGTCTTCAGACAGCACTGGCTCTTTGGCTTAGAAACAGAGATGAGCATCACCCCCTAGAGCCGGAAATGACTAGCACATATGTGCAAGGGGAACCTTTACCTTTTTAAATTGACCATGCAACCATGAGATGGCTAGTTGTGTCTGTTTTCCTTTCTTTTTGTTATCCATTTTCATTATTCTATAGTCGCCCTGACTGACCCCCATCTTAGCCTGAGATACTAGTGTCTATGATTCTGAAGTGAGCTCTTTGGTATACATGCTGCCTTTATGACAGAACAGTGATTTTCTTCCCTAGAAGCCCTGGAGCATAGTTGTGGGATCATAGCATGCACAAATTCTAGGCTTAGAGTTAGGACTGTACTAAGATTCTACACGCCAATGTGGGAAAACTCCGGTCCTCTCATTGTAATCTGATTAACAGTTGAATTGAAAGGTCATAACAATGACAATTCATACTCAGCCTCTTAAAGACTTGAGTTATTCATCTTAGCCATACTTGAAATGCATTTTTTTAATGAAAAGGTCTAGCACAGTGCCTCTTGGGCTCCCAGTATTCTCATATTCAAAGACCATTTCTGAGACTTTCTGGTATGCAATATCTGAAGGCCTCTGAGGACTGATTCACAAATGGATGTACGTGGAAACTTGCCATTCAGTGCTGAACGTGCCCATTTATGTTTCTGAATAGTATTACATTTTCTGTGAAACAAAGTAACATGAAAGCTCTTTCTGTTGTCTCCCAGCCTCTACATTAAGAAATAGTTGTGAAGAAAACCCTCAAGAAAAGGAATGGGATGTAACAGAAGATTCCCATAGAAAAGTAAAACAAAAACAAAAAACCCTTAAGTTGACATGTTAGAAAATTAGCCTGGAGAAAAATTAATTCTACAAGTTTTAAATAAGGATGCACACTGCTTATGCTAGAAGACTGATTAACTGGTGGGTGTGCAAAGTTCTTTCATCCCAATTTTAAATCCCTTCTTTCTTTTCTTGTCTATTCTGCATCAGTACAAAGTCTCCAACAGGGATGACAAGCAGACTTTAAGAAAAAGAGCTCACAAAAGACGAAAGTTTAATATTTTACAGATTTGGAAGGCACCAGCTGAATATTTACTACTGGACAATATTTATTTTGCTAGACAAGCTTAAAAGACATTTCCTTCCATCACTAGGAGATTGTTTATGGAAAAGAAGAGAGCAATGTCTAATGTACAGTCAATATATCATATATATTAAAATTAAGGATTCGGCATTCAATTCTCCTGCTGATCCTCCACTCTGAAGAGTAGGATTGTAACTCAGCACTAGAGCACATTTCGGGGTGGGGAAAGTTTCAACACTTCAGTAAGCCAGGAAAGATGCTAGCTGGGAACCTGGAGAGACTCTGCCATGCAGTTTAACCTCCTTGTGCATTTCTGTAGAGACCCATGGAGATAACCTTGGAGAAATGATTCCAAAACTATTATAAAAACAAAATGCACAAAAGGAGGCTTTCAGTCCAGGAAAAGAGAGGATTAGGAAGAGATTCAGGCAGACTCCTGTATTCAGGTTGGCAAGATTCTGTTACAATGGCCTCTCTCCAATCTTCTCAAGTCAGCCTCATAAGGTTAACATACCTCCAGTTTCCATAGAAGGATAATGGGCAAAAAAGTTTACTACTGGATCTGTGGGCGTGGCTTGGAGGGTGTGGCAGGGGAAGGATATTGTAAAATCGCCACTCCCTCCCCACTCCAGGGGAAGGTTACTGCAAAATCCCCATTCCTTCCTGATCAGCTGGGATTTGAGAGGCAGAGAATAGATGTGGGCAGGGCCAGTGATAGGCGGTATTTACTGGTTCTCCAAACTACTCAAAATTTCTGCTACCATTTCTCCAGAACTAGTTAGAACCTGATGAATACCACCTCTGATACTGGGCATCGTGATCAAAATTTTTGGGAGGACAATGCTGGAAGCAATAAATGTCTCTTGGTCTGATTCAGAGATCTCCAAACTTGGCAACTTTTAAGACTTGTGGACTTCAACTCCCAAAATCCCCTAGCCAACTATGCTGGCTGAGGAATTCTGGGAACTGAAGTCCACAAGTCTTAAAGATGCCAAGTCTCAGGAATTCTGGGAACTGAAGTCCACAAAGATGCCACGTTTGGAGGCTCCCCAATCTGATTCAAGGCAGACAGTCTTTAAGGTGATTTCCAGTTTTTGAATGTATAGCACAAAGTTTGCCCTTGGGAATCACAGGACCTACTTGATATGGCCTGATTTTATTACTGGCATGTATGCTAGTCCTAAATAATGTTTCAAGTACAAGGATGCTACAAATCACTAGGTGTCAGCCTCTGTTTTGCTGCTTGTTTTCGGCTGCCACTGAAACGGGGAGGAGGGGCATGGTATTTGGGTGGGGAAGTGTTCAGTGCAGGAGTGACTGTAAAAAGGGAGTTGTTCTCACTATCTACTGCGCATGTTGCAGATAGAGGATTTGCCGCTAAGGCCAACTGTCCAGCATACCAACCTGATGATGCTTTTTGAAGATGTCTCCCACATGACACCTGTGGGGTGTACAGATTGGACTATGGGATGGGGTTACCAAGGGGAGGGGGTTGGGTCATATATTGATATCTATGATTACGCGCGCTTTTGCCTCAGATCTTGCTTTGCTTAGCTGCTATCTACTCATGACCAGTAAAAGTACTCTTAATTCTGCAAAATGGAGTTGAGTGGTTTCTTTCTTGATTACTGAGGGAGGCCACCATGACATTAGGCTCAAACTATCCTATTTCAGACACGTAATGCAATGACTAGCTCTCCAGAAAGGTCTCTCTCTCTAATGCTGGGAAAGGTAGAAGGAAAGAGAAGAAGAAAACAAGCATCAGCAATAGGTTATAGTGGGCGCAATGTTACATTCCTCAATCTTTCTGGATCAAAGGGAGAAGCAGGGATGGAGCGGGGATGATTGTGAGTCTGCACGCATGTGCCGCTTTAACAAATGCAGCTTCACCCACACACTCGCCCACCACTTTCACAACCCAATTCTGGGTTGGGCTGCACCCTGACACCAGGCTGCAGATCAAAGGTTGGGACCATGGTTGAGTTCAGTGCTGCTACTGCCAGTTCACTCAGGGATGTGCTGCACATATGTGTGCTTGTACTGTGCACAAGCATAGTATTAAAAAATGCTCCTGCGCATCCGCAGAAGCGAAAAACAAGATGGCACCACCAAGACAACTGGTTCGGCGGCGTGGCAGGCCAAGTTACTACCTACTCGACCGAATCGGTCTTAACCAGTAGGAACCCACCTCTGGTTGGGACCTTGTTGAAAGGGATAGATTGTCATGGAGAAAATCTGTGTCTGCTTTGCATTAAGACATTCTGTGCCATCAAAATGACTTGGTGACACATAATCAATCAAATCATGACATTGTGGTTTTTTAAAAGTTTTGATCAAGTTATTTTATTAAAATAGAGTTTATTTTTGTCCCGATTCTGATTTATTTTTATCATTTTGGCTGTGGTTATTTATGGGCTTGTCTGATGTAAGGAAAGCAGGAAGTAGATCTAATTGCTTTGTCTGCCAGATCACTAATCATCTCTTTTTAGGTGTTGCCCCACATACCCCATTCCCCTTGGATTCTTGACTCCAGAATAGCCCTCATTGTTCCCTCTATTTTTTAAATTTTTAGCTGTCTCGCAAACAGTCCAGTCAGCAAAGCTATCATGAAGGACAATGTAGTAAAATGAGATGATATTTGCAGTGGAAATTAGTTCATGAACTTATTTTGCGAACACAGCTTTAAGGAACCTCTGAAGAAAGGAAAGAGAGTTTTGTTATGCTTTGTTATTGCTGGATAATATATCTTTCCTGAGCAAATCACCTACTGCAGGGGAAATATCTAGTTTGACAATTTATAAGAACTTACAAACCCAGCCTCTATTTATCTCAGTTTCTGTTATCAGATTATATTTACTAAGAGTGTTGTCACAGCCTATCAGTAATTCTGATGGATACTTTGATATCAAAGCAACTACCTGTAAATTATCAGATCATTCTCTGCACGGGAATTGCCCAGTAAACAACTCCCCTCCTCTTTTCCTGTGATAATGTCTAATGATTTCTGTTTGATTTCAGGAGGTTACATAATAAATATGTCTTTCATTGACAGAGAAAGCACCTGCAGTATTTCTCAGAATTCTCCTAATCCACAGGGTATGTCCATTCAGTTCAATAGAGGCTAAAAAGATAAAGCCCCTACTGTATAGAACAGTTTTTCTTCTATTGAAATAATAAAGTCAGAGCTTCCTAAATTCCTTGTATATTGGCTTGGAGAAGAGTTACTTGATTGTTCATTCACAGCTTCAGACATTTGCCACATGCACAAAATTGTCTTCTTTAATTAATAAAAGAAATAAAAGCAAATATGCAGCTGCTGGAAATTCTCATAAAAATTTAATCAAAACTAAACATGTACCTTATTCTATTTTTAAACCCCGGGTTATTTAGAAAAATCTCTTAGACAACTCAATAATTGCCCACAAAGGTGTAACAAGAAAATTAGTGCTTATGGAAGACACATTAATAAAAACATATGATAGCAGCTGCAGGTTTTTCGTAGACAATTTTAGCAGTGGCATTGTTTAAAAAGATTAAATAATTTAGAAGATTAACAGGTTCATTTGTAACCATGGAAATTGTATTTCCTCTATGCCTAATAAACTAATTTTTACATGAAGCAAAACAACATTTGGTCTTCTGCCTGTTTGATAAGTTATTTTCAATTGCCTTTATTTATTCAGCAGAATTTACATACAGGTACTGGGACTTTTGGGAAGAAGACTTTGGCATCACAAGGCCAGGCTCACTTTGCATCACTATTTCACCTACTACAACCCTCACTTTTCAGAACAAAGACCATATAGGTGACTCTGGTCCAACATGGTGAAGACAGTTTATAACCAGATATGGCAATAGCTTGACATAAGAACAAACAGTTAAGTGAGATAGATAGATAGATAGATAGATAGATAGATAGATAGATAGATAGATAGATGGATGGATGGATGGGTGGGTGGGTGGGTGGGTGGGTGGGTGGGTGGGTGGGTGGGTGGGTGGGTGGGTGGGTGGGTGGGTGGGTGGGTGGGCGGGCGGGTGGGCGGGTGGGCAGATAGACAGGCAGGCAGGCAGGCAGGCAAATAGAAAGATAGACAGATAGACAGAGATTCACAGGCTGTACAATGCATATAAGAACTATCGCAACTACCACAATTACATTCTTGACATTCTTCACCATTCCCTGCAAATTGTCCCAGTTTGTAGGTTTATTTGGTGATCCACAAGAATCAATTGATTATTAATTATGTAATATGTGGGTTTTTTTTCCAGGAGTGTTCATATATATGTGTATGTGTGAAGTGACAGGGGGAGAGAAATTAGAATAGGGGCAGTTTAAGGCTTGCAAACAATGGAGGAAACATATTCCCAATGCTATAAGCAGGGCCAATTCTCATATTATCAGAAGCAGTCAAGTGGAACTATAACAGCGTATACTCATCCCCCCACCCCCGGCATGTAATGTATAAAGAAGAAATCTTAGGAGTACTCCCTGGGGACATAGGCTTACCACAGGCATTTGGAAAAATGTATTTGAGTAGCACATCAAGATCCCTGTTGAAATCATTTCATACTTCTTTCTCTGAGCAAAAATTGTCTGCTTTGGTACATTTGCTTATCAATTGATTTTCATTTTGAAAAGTAAAGTTGAAATAGACAGTGGAATATTTCCTAAAATTGACATTAAAGTCATCTTCCTAGATATGAAAAATATATCACCTTTCCTATGATTCTTGGCCTTGAGGCCAAATAAAATAGAAAATTATATTTTAAGAAATGGAATAATAAATTGGAAAAAAAACACTGCCTTTAATGGCCCTGCTAAGCCTTCACTTACCTCTCTCTCTCCCTCCCTCCCTCCCTCCCTCCCTCCCTCCCTCTCTCTCTCTCTCTCTCTCTCTCTCTCTGGCTGTTCTGTATCATCACGATGATTTTTTTTAAAAAAAAAACTTGCTATGGTGCAACACAATTCCTGAACACCATTTTAAATTGTACAAAAGTGGTTCACTCCTTTCTAGAACATCTCCTTGGGAAAGCTAAGATCCTCTACAAAAATAAATTTCATGTCCAGCCAGACTTACTGTTTTTAATTCTGTACAAGAGCCGGACTAGCTAAAAATGATGGTTTCTTCTACCTCATTGAGAAAGAGTCAGAGAGATGAAGAAAAGAATCATTATAAAAAGGTTGCTGTATCTGGAGGAGAAAGGACATTCAAAAAGATCTAGATAGGCTTCAGCACTGCACCGAAATGAATTAGATGGAATTTAACCAATGTATGAAATAGACATGTTTGACGCCCTTTATTTCTATGGCTTCATGTCTGCCTTTATGGTACTATCATAGCATTATATGTTGGGGACTTGGAGATTTCTCATTTGTTATGTATTATATATAGTTGTTCCATTCTTCACCCAGAATATCACACCATTCGTATCTCATCTGGGACAGAATAATAATGCCAGCACTGACCTTTGCTATACCAAGCCATAGGATAGAAAGGACAGATAAGGAGAGGATTAGAAGATAACCTAGATAGAAGAAATCCCATATTTGTCCCAAAGTTATTCTGTTCCTGGATAAGGCATAGTAACAGCATTGGTAAAGACTCCATCACTGGAGGCTTTCAAAAGAGACTGGACAATCATTTGTCTGACATGGTATAGAGACTCCTGTCAGGCCTGGAAGCCACCTTTTGCATTGGGCCTTCCAGCCTGCCACATTTCCTGCTGTGGGAAAATGGGATGGGGGATTATATGGAGTATGGGAGATATATAGTCAAAATAACATTCCTTTCTCAGAAAATCAAGGACATCTTGCTCTGCTCCGGGAGGGGTATGACTGGGAAGCATCTCCAGTTGGGACAGTGACTGATAGGGCCATGTGATGGAAATGTGGGTGCTGGGCAGGGACTTGGACTTTCATTTTGGTGGAGAAAACTGGACTTTCATTTGGGTGGAGAAAACCTGCCAGCTTTCAGATTTGGGTTTTCCCAGATGTGCCAATATGACATCTCTAATAAAATGGAACTTTGAGGAACTTCAAGTCTTCTTTCGTTAGGGGTGCTACTTGGAACCCTGACATCTCCTGCTTGACCAGGGGGTTGACCTAGAAGATCTCCAATGTTCCTTCCAACTCTATTATTCTATGATCTTGGGTGTCAATGGGAGACCATTCCTTGTCTTTTATCAGTAATGTGCTATAAAGAAAGTAGCAATTTTTTTAGGTTTTTGTACTGATTTCTTCTCATTCTAATGTGCTAAAAGGCAGAACTGCAGGCCAGGACATGTTTCCCTATTCATAAATTTGTAATTTTCTCAATTAATGTTCTTTTTATTTTCACACTGTTATAAACTGCCATGCTTGCTATAAACCAATAATACTACTTAGCAGCCCTATCTTATTCAATGTGCACATAAAGGAAATAAGGAACAGGAAGGAGTGAGAATAAAACCGACATGAATGAACGGCAGAGTAATCATCATATTCCCTTTCAGATCTGGAATGTTGTGAGATAAGCAAGTATTTCATTTTCTTTCTTTTTCTTTTTCACCAGGTGTAAAATAAAGGAATAAAAAGATCTATTGCTTGTAACAGACAACAGTGATTATTATCTACAAGCACTCAAAACCACATAATTTCAGCAGTTTTTATTCACAAGAGTACCATTATTTACACTCCTGGTATATTAAGGGCCCTTTTTAACCTTATTTTCTTTGGCCAAAAGAGAGAGAGAGTGGGGGAAGAGTTATCTGATATAGGCCTCAATTGACAATCTGAGAACTATTTCAGTGTGATACTGTATATTAAGCTATTGTGTTAATGCATCTGTCAACATGGCAATATCATAAAAGCAAGATGGAAAAAGAAAAAGTTCCACAATTTAGTTTTCCAAAGATCCTCTGTCTCAGTCTGAACATAAATTACAAGAAAGTAAAAGCGCAAGTATGGAAGGAGTGGATCACATTTCTGAATGTGGAAACTTCCCCACAAATACAAATGTCAAAAAATACGTGAGGTGTTCCAGGGTTCCCCCACCCGCCTTTCTGAAGTGCTAGTTTCTCAACTGTAGGGTTTATGTCCATATACAGCATCACCAGAAACTTCAGGAGTTTTTTTTACTAGTGCAATCTATTCAACTAACCCAGAACATACATTGTCTTCCTCTCTGACTAGATTGAGACCCCAATTTCAATTAAAAATTAAAGATTCCCCTCACATATACGTGCTAGTTGTTCCCAACTCTAGGGGGCAATGCTCACCTCCGTTTCAAAGCCAAAGAGCCAGCCATGTCCGAAGACATTTCTATGATCATGTGGACAGCATAACTAAATGCCGAAGGTGCAAAGAATGCTATTACCTTCCCACCAAAGATGCTTCCTATTTTTCTACTTGCATTTTTTACGTGCAAGTAACGGGAGCTCACTCTGTTACACAGCACTAGGGATTCAAACTGCTGATTTGTCGACCTTTTTGATCGGCAAGCTCAGCGTGGCCTAGCCTTTATTGCAGTGGTGAAATTCAAATTCTTTTACTACAGGTTCTGTGGGTGTGGCTTGGTGAGCATGGTGTGGCTTGATGGGCGTGGCTTGGTGGGTGTGGCAGGGGAAGGATACTGCAAAATCTCCATTCCCACCCCACTGGGGCCACTCAGCGGTGGCATTTGTTGGTTCTCTGAACTAATCAAATGTTCCGCTACTGGTTGTCCAGAACCTGTCAGAACCTGCTGGATTTCACCCCTACTTTATTGCACCTACCACTAAATTAAGCAACTGCTTATAATACCAAGATTTGCTACAAAAAATTATTTAAATGTAAAACAAATGAATAAGGAGATAAATACAACCTTATTGGTTTCTCATTCATTTATAAAAGAAAATATTGAAATGAATAGAAGGTGGCTGAGACAGTATACTAGGAAATTTAAGTTCAAGCAGAGAGTAAAAGCAAGTGTTGCATTTTAAGCTTTCCTTGTAATTCACAAAGGGAGCTATCAAAACGTTCTTTTTTAAAATAAAAATCACTGCATTGGGAAATGTTGTTGTTGTGTTTTAAAAAGAATCCTTATGAGACACAGACCCTTTGTCCAATCTGCCTGAAACTTGGCAGTAGTGATATCCAAGAGGGGTTTCCATCTTATCTGAAAGCATCAAAGTTTTAGGCATCAGGAGATAAGGTGGGTCTGTATTAGAATCTGCATAGAAACAGTATGATGCATAACATAAAACAAAAAGTGATACTAACAAAGGAGCAATATGAAGAAAGCAATAACTCAGTGTGAATGAAAATAAAATGGGATCCTAACAGAAAATAGCAGATGAAACAATCTCCCTTTCCTTCTCCAGACATTGGTGCTTATATTAGGTTAGCAGTGCTTCCCCCCCCCCCCCCGAACTTGAAGCTTTCCTGTTGGGTGTATAACCCAAGGCTCAGAAAGAAGGTTGCAACATTCTAGATTTATCCTTCTTTATCTTTGTCCTATGTCCTCATTGGGTTAATTCTGGCTAATTGATTGTCTCACCCATGGGAACCTGCAGTAAATGGATCAGTGGTGGGATTAAAAAAAAATACTACTGGGTTGGTGTGGCATGGGTGGGCATGGCGTGGCTGGACATGGTGTGGGTGGGTGTGGCAGGGGAAGGATACTGTAAAATCTCTATTTCCACCCCACCCCACTAACCTGCTTTCCAGCTCCATTCTCCTGTGCAGGGAAATAGAAGAAAACCCAGCCAATCAGCTGGGACTTCCATCAGCTGGGGCTCAGGAGGCAGCGAATGAATGGGGGCAAAACCAGCCAAAGGTGGGTTTTTTCCAGTTCTCTGAACTACTCAAAATTTCTGCTACCGGTTGACCAGAACAAGTCAGAACTGGCTGAATACCACTTCTGAACTGGATGTTTAATCAAAATGACCAAATGTTGATGAGATCAAAACACAGACCCCATTTCCTTGCATATAATGTTACCATGGAAGTACAGAAGGAATGAAATGTGTATCAAAATATTGCAAAACACGTTTTGTCCTTTACTGCCCATTCCACTCTATCTCACATTCCTATAGTCTAAAATATACCAAAAGAGGTCTTGTGCAGAAAAATCCTTTGGTTTGTGCAAGTGAGTCTTCTTAGTCTTAACATCAACATTGTGGTGAAGTAATTAGCCAATTCACAGTATATGATCAAATCAAGATGGTTCTTGCCCCAGTACACTCAATGTTTCCATTTTAGATTTTATCCTTAACTTGCTAATGAAAAGACTCTCCTCTTTTGTGAGCGTTTTTTCCATGTGTTGTGAAGTGGTCTTCTAAATTCAACAAAGCTTGTGTGCAATGTGCTCTGAATACCACCAATCTAAATTAAGTTTGACAACATGTAAATGAGTCTGCTAAACTCCATAAAGGTGAAACAAGATTTGACACCCAGGTGCAACGACTGTCTTGTCACAGTGCAAAACAGAAAGTCATAAGGTTGGGAAAGTCTGGCAGAAGGCTTGATTATCCTCAAAAATGATTCTGAAGCTCTTTAGATAAGTACATTACAACCCATCAAAACCATCCTGATAGAAAAAAATAATAATTCTACTTAAAAGTCATTCCAATGTATTATGTAGTGGTGCATATGCTATATATATATACTCTGTAAGTATGATCTTATTATTCTGCAGGTTTTGTGGGCATTTTTGATTTTGATTTTTTTTTATATTGAGGAACAGAGACATCAGGCATCTAGACTGTAATGAAAGTCTGCAAACGTGTCAAATGGAATCAACGGGTCATGTCTTTCTCCCTCTCTGTTATTAGAACTAATGCAATTGGATAAATTGGAACTACAACAATTTTAATTCCATGAAAATCCCAGACCATCTGTCATGTTTTGTTAGAAACTAAACAATGCAAAATTAATTCCCTTTCCAGCTCACAGGTGTGTGCCACTAACTGGAATGTGACATCATCCCATTAGAGAACACAATTTCATCAGCAAAAGAGAAGGAACATCACTGGGGGGAAAATGATAGAAGGAGAAGCGAACGCTAAAAGGTTAGTAAATGCGCTCTCTCTCAAGGTCTCCCATGCGGAGCGCATGCGTCTCATAATCGCGTCTTATACTGCACTATACCGAGCCTTGACGAATCGTCATGTCAAATACAAATACGTCACACAACACGCAACAGATTAGTCTTCAAATATCGAAAAGGAGGACATGTAGGAGGACACTTTTCGAGGGAGGACAGAACTTACAAAAGAAGGACTGTCCTCCCTAAAGGAGGATGATTGGTCACCTTATTACCAAGCCATGCCTACCCAGCTGGTCATTAAGGCAGAGAACCGTTTGTTAAATTATTTGAATCCCACCACTGCCTCAAGGGCTACTGAAATGGAATGCCAAAATTAAAACAATCATTAGATGGCTTCAATAAGAGATGTCCAACTCATCGGTGCCTCCTAATGGTTAAATGGATTTTGGCAGCAATTAGGTAGCCCCCAAACTAGCTGGAATTAGAGTGGTAGAGTTGGGGAGCCTTCCTGGCAAATATTCCTGAAATACTTGGAACTGCTTGGAGAGTCCTGCTAACGTGATGTTCTGAAGCCAAGGATTCAGTGTTGTTTCTCAAGGTTCAATTTTTATTAGGTATTAAAGTCCTTGATTACAAAATGATAGTTTTATTTCTCAGACTCAGGCAGCAAACGAGAAAGAAAAATCATTTCCATTATGGCTCTAACTGATTGAGATGTCAGAAAGACCAGAGAGAAAGAGATCAAGGGAAAGAACATATTCTCAATTGGACATTAAAAGGATTGAAATAGAGGCATTGGGTAATGAAAACCAGGCCGTTTGTATATGTCAGTTGAAAGAGTCACTGTGCAGAAAAAGGAAGTCTGGAAAGTGGGGAAGGTTAGTTTTCAATCCTGTTAAAACTTATGAGATTTATGTGCTTCGTACCAAAGTTATAAATATAACACTTATCAGTGGTGCAGAGGTAAAATTTTGAGGCTAAAAAATAATTCTCATCCATTGCTTTTTGTCTTGCCTTCAGGTGCTTTGGAGAATAGCTTGACTCCCTCTTCTTTGTGGCAACCCCTGAGATATTGGAACACTGCTATCATGTCTCCCCTAGTCCTTCTTTTCATTAAACTAGACATATCCAATTCCAGCAACCATTTATATTTAGCTCCAGTCCCCTAATCATCTTTGTTGCTCTTCTCTATACTATTTCTAGAGCCATGATGGCAAACCTATGGCACGCATGCCACAGTTGCACACAGAGCCATATACGCCAGCACAGCAGCCCTCAGTTCTGGCGCACATGCCGAACAGCTGATTTTCAGACCGGAGGGCCTACAGAGGCCATTTTTGCCATCCCCAGGCTTCAGGAAAGCCACCGGAGCCTGGGGAGAGTAGAAAACAGGCCCAATCCTGAACTTCCAGTTGGGCCCTTGGGCCATTTTTCACCCTCCGCAAGCTCCGGAGGCTTTTCTGAAGCCTGGACAGGGCGAAAACATCCTCCCCAAGCCATTTTTGCTTCAGGAAAGGAGCCTGGGGAGGGCAAAAACTCCCCCCTGTGCAGGGGGGTGCATGCATGCATAGCTGGGGGTCATGGATGCGCAAGTGGGTGGGCACTCATGCATGTGCGGTAGCACACATGCACACAATTTGGCACACCTTTAGAAAAAGGTTAGATTACTGTTCTAGAGTCTCAGCATCCTTTTTTACATCATTGCGACCAAAAATGGATGCGGGATTCCAAGTGTGGCCTTACCAAAGCATTATAAAGTGATATTAACACTTCACGTGATCTTGATTCTATCCCTCTGTTTATGCAGCCTAGAACTGTGTTGGCTTTTTTGGCAGCTGCTGCACACTGCTGGCTCATATTTAAATGGTTGTCCACTAGGACTCCAAGATCCCTCTTGGTGTAATGATTATGGCATTAGAAACTGGGAGTCCAAGAATTCTACTTTTGCCTTAGGCACAAAGCCAGCTGGTGAGCCAGTTACTATCCTTCACCTTAACCCTGGAACAAAAGTAATGTAAACCATTTCCAAAAATCTTGTCAAGAAAAGTGCAAGAACTTGTCCAATAACTTGCTTTTATCCAATGAATTGGGTTAGGATAATACCTGGCAGCTAGTCAGATTCTTTGGGATTCAGAGGCAATACCCTGAAACCATGCAGAAAGGACAAAGAGGGTTTTATTGAATAAATATGGAGAGATTTTCATAGAAAGAAAGCTATACCAATCTTTCATCGCTCCCGTTTACTAAGACCCTCAGGAATGGCAAAGCCCACAATTTCACAGCAACCTTCTAGAGCTTTAAGTCTACATCAGATTCAGACCGTTTGTAGGCTTTTGTCACCTTATTTTAAGGGATGGGGAATACATCTGAAGATAGCCTGACAGCACATTGTATCAGTAATTTGCTCTTAACTCAGATAATTGATCTAATGCTGGCAGGCAGTACTTGGGGATGGTTTGATGAAAAAATTGGTCCATAACAAGGAAAGTCAAATAAGTTACTTCTTGCTAAGAATATGTTCATGAAAACATTGCTTCAAAAAGAGTTATTGTTTCCCTTTCTTCTAAAGAAGGTACTTCAGTTTTCACAGAAATGTCAACATGTTTTGTTCTATTGACTCCAAAAGGTGATTGCCTATGTATTTCTTCCTACAGCAGCTATGTCACTTCTCACTGACCTATTACAAAAACCATTCTGACTCTAAGAGAAGAAAGAGAAAAAAAATCACTGGTATTTGATTTTTTTCGCTCTTCTTTCTTTTGCAGAGATAATAACCTCTAAGGCTTTTGCTCAAAGCTCAATTTGAAGAAATGTTGTCATGATTTGTTTAATGGGATAGTTTTGTTTTCATTCTTTCTTTTGAATTGCCTAGACTAACCCTACTGAAGTTCTTGTTTGGCTTCCACGTGGGTCAAGTTTTAGATCTGTTCAACCATTCTTTCTCACCATCTTGGGACAATTTATCTTTCATTTGTGCTGCAACAGTTGGCTGAGCACCGAATGGGAGATTTATAGCCAAACACCTTTTGCCTGACCTCTTATCGGCTTATATGGTTTGAGAATCATCTGTGTCACGATTCTATTGGCCCTGTTGATAACGCAACATTGAACCTCTTAAGTAAGTGCATTGGTTGCTTCAAATCCTCCATTAAAAACAAAAAAAAGTTATAAAAGAAGGCTTAAAGCATAAAATGGTTCTCATGTGTGACATCACAGTAAATACCTGAATCTGGATGTACATTCTGTTGGAAACCTACTGCAGAAAATTCAGGAAAATTGCATAAAACAGTAGGACAACGTAACATTTTACATAGGAAAATGAACATATGCTTATTCCCCTCTCTTACTCTGGTTTCCATTCTGCAGCCCCCTCTTCTCAGCTCTCCTTCCCCTTTCAAAGGAGGCATCCTGTCAAAGATTATTTACATATAATCAGGAAAAAATAAAGATAACTCTTTCTAAATTGAAGATAAATAAAGCAGAACCAAATATCTTTGATAAAAAAAATATAACTAAAAATATGGTAGGCAATTTACAAAAAAGGAATTGTATTGTTCCAATATATATTTTCCTCTTGGGGATTCTCATCTTTCTATGTGGTGAAATCTCAACTTTATGAATGATGTAGCTTATCACAGATGATAACTATAAATTTAGGGTAGTATGGGATCTCTGTAATTTAATATTTTGTCTAGATCCCCTTCCCAAATAGCAGATATCTCTTTATGTCATGGCAACAGTCATGACCTCCATGAATTTTGTCTTCTAATTTTACTCAATTCCCCCCCCCCCTTGTTTCAGCCTTGTCTGTTCTTTTTTATTCATCTAACTCCATTTCTTTGCAAGTGAAAAGCTCTGTTTTCAAGCACACCATTTCCATGCATACAAAGTTTGCAGTCTCCATCAAGGCAACAAGCATTTGAGCAGCCCTGGGGGAGTTGGAAACAGAGCACATTGCTCTGTTTACAATGATCCTAGGATAGTTCAAACACGAAGTTCGTATGCATGGAAATGGGGCACTTCCAGGCATATGAAGGCGCATGGAAAAGCACCCCTTTTCCATGCAGATGAAGTTTCCAGTCTCTGTCAGGGCAACAAATATTTGAGTGGCCTTGAGGTGTTTGGAAATTGAGTGAATTGCTTGCAAAAGGAGCCTTTTGCTGCATTTTCAAGCACCCCTTTTCCATGCAGAGGAAGTTTGCAGTTTCCATCAGGAGGACAAGTGTTTGAGCGGCCTGTGGGTGGGTGGAGGGTTGGAAATGGAGTGAATTGCTCCGTTTCCAAGTGCCCTGTGGTTGCTCAAACACTTGTCACCCTGATGGAGACTGCAAATGTTGTCAGCATAGAAATGGGGCACTTGAAAATGAAGCTTCTCTTCAGCAGATGCACGCTCCCTCTGGAGGGCTCCATTCTAAGCAGCAAAGGCTTTTGGCAAAGATGGCAAAAGGCTTTGCAAATGGAGGGAAAGCTTCGATGTTTCAGGTCTTCCCTCCATTTGCAAAACCTTTTGAGGCAGCTCTCATCATTTGCAGAGAACAGAGGCCTAAAGTACTGTGAGATCACGCGAGGTCAATAGCGTGAGTTCTCACACTACTGATCTAACTGTCAGGGTTCCAAGTAATAAATCTTGTGATACTTTAGGTCTCCATTCTCTGTGTACACACCAAAGGCCAAGAAAGTCTCCATAGGTCTTCACAAGTTGAGTATCCACAGGCCTAATGGCTATGGAGACCCGGCGTGGTGAGGGAGGGATCGGGGGAATAGGCAGGGCAAGTGTTGCAGAGCCTCTGCAGTCATTCGTAAGAGAAAACAACTTCTGTGGTGCTGCAACATTCATAGTTTCGTGACTAGTTCATAAACACTAGGGGACATTTATCATGTAACTTCAAACATTCACTAAGGGAACGCTCGTAACCCACTAAGGGATTACCTGTATAAGATTCTCCAAGATGCAAAGGAAAGACAAAGACTGGGATTACCTTATTTTAAATTGTACTTTACTGCCTGCTATTTGGTAAGGATGAAGGAATGGCTGTTGTTGTTGTTGAAATAAGAGACATTTAAGATTTTGATGGGATGGTTACTTAAGACATGAAAAGTTGAAGTAAATGTAGAGTAAGCAATGACCACAGCCCAAAGGAAGGGTCAAACATGTCATCAGTCTCAAGTCCCTATGCACCCACAAGTCCTCTAAGTTCAGCTCACGTTGAATTCCATTGACCCTTATCTATTGTCAACTCACTTTGACCATTAGTGATTCAGGTTCTTGTAGAGAGCTTTAGCATAAAATAAATCTATATAGGCTCGATTCCCAGTAAGGGTATGGCTAGCTGATGAGAGCTAAATAGCTTGAAATAGAGCTATACTAGTGTATATATATATATCAGCTAGCCACACCCTTGTTGGGAATCGAACCTGTGCTCTATTGCCTCTTAGGCAGATGTGTTAACCATTGAGCTACAGAGCTCGACTCCTTATCAGCCAGCCAGGGTGAGAGGTATATATTTAAAGTCACAACCCCTGGTATGCCCAAATATGGGAGGAAGGCTAGCTGATGAGAGCTAAATAGCTTGAAATAGATCTATACTAGTCTATATATATGCCTGGACTCCTGATTTCCTGTGCTTGACATGTAGACTTTAAAAACCATTGTATTAGGAGTATCACACTATGAATATGGCGTACATACAAACTCAGGCTATGCCCGAAAAAAACTTTGTTGGCCTCAGTTCAATGTGTGTTTTATAGAAAAGAAACAAGGGTCAAAGACAAATGGCTAATATATAAAGACTTACTAGTATAGAAAAATGGGGAGCTTCACATGAAATCAAGGGATCAATTGACTGCAGAGGAATTCATTTTCAATGGTTCCCATATGCACAAATAAGTGAAAGATTTAATACAGACTTTTAAAAGTACCAGAAACAGAATATGATAAAAGAGAATTTGGAAATGATTATGTACAAATGATGAATATGTGATTGCTAAAATTAATGTTTAACTTTTGTTGAGATTTGAAATGGAGGAAGATCAAGTTAAGGAATTTATGGCAAAAAAACCAGGGGCCAAGAATTTTGGTAACAATATTCAAATGCATCAATAGGAAAGAATGTGGTTAAAAGGTTTGAAATTCACACTGGCTTACAATTAAAAAGAAAACTTTTTAAAAATGACGTACCACTGTCTAAGACAAATCAAGGTACTTTTTATCATGCATGGCAGAGTTGTATAAAAGTAACAAGAAACATATAAGAAACAGACAGCAGTTGATTTCATGATCAAAAGTAATGTTTCTCAAACATGGCAACTTTAGGATGTATGGACCAACACTCAGAATTCCCCTATAGGTTGCCAAGCTTGAGAAATGCTGATCTAAAGAAAAAAGCAGAGATTTTCAGTACCAAATCTGTCTTAACTCTACAAGACTGAAAATCAACACAATTAACCCAGAGCACATGGGAAACCCCCCACCATAATTTAATAATTATCCTTTTGCTTCCAAATGACAGTAGATGACAGGGTTCTCAGGCCATAAGAATGAATCTGGAGTTGTGTGCATTTAGTAGGCCATAGGATGACTGTAGATTCAGACTAAATGTGAAATATTGTGTAGGTTGCATGCATGTGTCTGATGTGCTTCCTGGATAAAATATGCCGACTGTAAATGCAGACACAGCTTGCATAAACTTTGTTGTGCAACCTCCGGAATATGACAAAATATTTCCATGGAAAAAGCTGAAAGTGACTACAGAGCTTATAAATGGCCAAGGAAATAGGATGTGCCACATATAGGACAGATTCTTTTGTGTATCTGAAAGTGATTTTAAGAAATATTTCAGGCATATTCTAGTTATCTTATTTAACAACAACAGACCCTGGCATCTTTTCATCTCCTGCATTGTCTTAATGGAAAACAGATGGCTGAACATTAAAAGACATTTGCAACCCTTATGATGTTTCAGCTAATGGATGAGCTGAGTCTGTTCTGGTATCGTAGATGGTTATTAACTGGACACGATAATAGATATACTTGATTACAGTGTGTGCTTCCTTGTGCATCTAAACCTGTGAGATGCTCAGAAATGAAACAGTAAGTAATTTTTACTGACATATACAAGCTAGATGGAACATAACATTTTTCATTTTCTCTACAAGGAGCCCAAGAATACTACCTGTATGACCTTATATGATTGCATTCCTCTTTTTTTAGCTGCAACTGATATTTGTGATTACAAGTTAAAAAAAAACGGCAATGCTTTTTAAAAAGCAATGAATGCTACTCAGTCTTTGGAAATGCTCCAATCTCCTGCTTCCCCAAGTAATAAACAATTGTTCGTGTTACATTGAGCATAATATTAGATATTTGTTTACACAACCCTTCCAATTGTAAAGGCTGATTTACAGGAGTTTCATTGCAATCTGAGCTATTGATTGAAATGAGCTTTTCTGTAGAATTTTCTCTGCAATGGCTTTAAAGACGAGGGAAATGATCCCTCATAGCTGAGAATGTTAAGTCCCCTTGATTTCAACTGTATCATGACAATCACAACCTTAACTCCTTTTTCTGATGAAATCAATATGACCTAAGATGTTATGATTTTGCCTGAATGGTGTCCACAGCTGTTTCATTTCCCTGAAAGAAATTTAAATTGTCTCCCACATTTTTGTCAGCTGTGCCAGCTTTTTCTCTGACTGCCTCGCTTCATCCTTAAGTGGAAACTTCATTTCAATTTCAACATTTCTTATCTTCTTTCAGTTCTCTGAGTTATCTTGCTTAGAACAGTCTGTTAACTATTTTGGTATAGCAGTTCTATGAAGCAGATGGTCTAATAGGATGCTTGTAAACATGAGCACATCTGGGATGTGGCAAGTTGGCCCCTCTGGCTTCCTTGAAGAAAAGTTTTAAAGTTCTTCCCCCACAATCTCTAGTGCACCTTTTATCACATTCCTGAAGAGAGCCTAATTGGTAAACACTGCCACCAGTGACTTCTCCCTAGAGAAATTATCTTTGGTGGTGAATTTCCAGGAGTTAGTGAAATGACATCCTCTTTCTTTTTGTAGTTTAATCAAGTAGGGAGATGTATGTGCTTGGGTTAAAATACTTTCAGAATGAAAAACATTGATTCAATAAGAATTCAACCCTAAATTAGTTATGTTGATCAGGGTTAAAGAACTAAGGGGGAGTTAAAAAAAATAGAAACGACTTCTAAAAGATCTATCCAAGCTGCACCCACAGACACAGAGGAAAGACAGCAAAATACAAAGTAGCACAATTCAAATCATTTTCATATAATAAAACCCCCAAATTCTTATCTATACCAAGCTCATTATTTTCTAGCTAAATGTATTTTTCCCCTGGAACTCCAACCCAGCCTTTGTATCTGAATATTCCTGACCTGACTTAAAGTCAGGGTGGGGGAGCAATTCTCCCACTCCTTCCATGAAAGAAAAAGAAAAAGACTTCTCCCTTTCTCCACCCTCCATTTTATTATGTTCTGGAACTTTTTAGTTCCATCTTTAATTTGAAATTAATTTAAAAATGGAATTGATCTGCCAGATTTAAGCCACTGCTTGTAGATTGTTGCAACTGACCTTATTATCTAATGCTAAAAGAGTAAATGATGATAACAAAGAACAAACATGCATATGCCCACAGAGATACATAAAGGCATACACACACACACACACAAGCATGCGCGGAGAGAGAGAGAGAGAGAGAGAGAGAGAGAGAGAGAGAGAGAGAGAGAGAGAGAGAGAGAGAGAGAGAGAGACTTTCTTGTTCTGCCTTACCTCTCATTCTTGTTCTCTCTGTGTGTGTCTCTTTCTTTTTTTCATTCCTCACTACATGCAAACATTTTTCTTTGTGCAATTCTATCCCTCAAAAGAAGGTTTCTCTATAAGCAATTTTGGAATGGCCAAAATTTTACACTCCACCAAATGAAAACTAGAAAATAATATTTATATTCATGCAAACCCATCAATTGGTTCAAGGCGCCCTCTGAGGTCTCCTCCATTCAAGATAAAAATGTATCAAACAAGAGAAGACCTTTTTGGTAGCAACAATTCAGTTCTGGATGTTCCTCCAGTGGAAACTCATGAAGGTCCTGGTCTTCTACTACTCCCCTACTCATCTTTTGCAATACTCAACTCTTTGCTGCTATTTCTCTTTCCATTCCTTCATAGTCTTTTCTGTTCAAATTATGCTGAGTATATTGCTGTTAGCCTCCTTGTATTTCAGAATAGATGTATAAAAACTGACTCACACTTGTGATCACAGAAATTTGTAATGGGGGTGGGATTTGATACCCTGGATATCCCTCTCTCATTTTCATTCTCTCCCTATTATTTTAAAAATTAGCAGATATGGCCATCACTGAAATACAGTTGGTGTCATTAAGTATGGTGATTAAGTTGTTACCCTAAATTGAGAAAGACGGGTTTTTTTTTTCCTCATTGCTTTGATTTGAATGACTGTCCATCTCATCTAAGTGGCTCTGGACAACTCACAACAGTTAGGTAAAGGTGAAGGTTCCCCTTGCACATATGTGCTAGTCATTGTGGACTCTGGGGGGGGGGTGCTCAGTGGTGGGTTGCTGGAGGTACACCCTGGTAGAGGCATACCGGAGCCAGCCCGGAGCACCGGATTCCATTCTGGTGCTCCGGAGGGCCCACCTGAGCTTCTTACCTGTGTTTAAAGGCTTCTGTGCTTCAATGCTCCATGGAGTGTCGCGGAGATGCTAGGACACATGCATGCACTGCGCACATGTGCCCACATGCTGCCCATGTCCATGAGGATGCCACCGGGCCCATTCCAACCAAAGCGGTTTGAACTGGATTTGTAACCCACCACTGGTGGTGTTTATCTCCATTCAAAGCCAATGAGGCAGTGCTGTCCGAAGACGTCTCCATGGTCATGTTGCCGACATGACTAAACACCAAAGGCAGAACACTGTTACCTTCCCACCAAAGGTGGTCTTTATTTTTCTACTTGCATTTTTACATGGTTTCGAACTGCTAGGTCGGCAGAAGCTGGGACAAATAATGGTAGCTCACTCCCCTTACGCAGCACTAGGGATTCGAACTGCCAAATTGCCAACCTTTTTGATTGACAAGCCCAGTGTCTTGGCCACTGAGCCACCACATCCCTCACAACAGTTAAAAACAGCCTATTTTTTAGAAAAAAAAAACAAGTTAAAAACCGAAACTACCAGTTTAAAACAGGAAAAAGGGTTCAATCTACTCCTATTATGAATGATTCAGGACCAGTAACTCTCTCCCAAGCCAGCCTATGCTAAAGTAAGAACTACTTTAGTTCTTCTGAGGAGGTCCTCTGTTTCAGTGTAGCAAAAAGCTACTTCACAAAAGGAGTGTGGCAACTTTTCTGCTAGAAAAGAACTCTTGGCCAAGCAGAAGATCCACAAAACACTAGTTGTTTTTTTCTAGGCACTGAAAGAGATTTAAGAGGAGACCGACAATTTGCTTCATTGAGTTATTACTTCTTCAGTTCCATAAGGGGAGTCTTATCTAGTGAGAGGGAGACTTATCTAGGGGATAATCTTATCTAAGGAGAAGCTTATCTAGTGTAAAGCTGCCTCACACAGCATACTTCCTAGGATTGTGGTCAATCGTGGGAAGAATTATGGAAGAGAATACTATGCTTTGTGCCCCTGGAATAAAGAGTGGTTATAAATCTCACAATGTATACATGAATGCAAACAAGAGGAATATCCTACAGATATCATAAATATAATCTGAAAAAATGTCTATAAATAAGCTAGATCAGTATAGGCAAAAAATATTTCACTTCCATTGAAAGAAAATTGGGATTATCTGCTCAAAATTATTTTTAAAGGAAACTATTTAAACCATGAAAAATATTTCACGTATGTCATGAAGGAGGTTTCATGAAGTCCACAAAACAAACCAAGTACTTGTGAATTGATCATATCTATTCCCAGCTTTGAAATGTTTTGATTGCCAAAATGCTTTCTGTGTCCTTTGCACTTAGAGCATCTCACTAGTTCTGGGATGCTGGTTTCCATGGTTCCCAAATGTTATTCATTTTGTTTAATAAATATCATTAGGGACACTCATCTTCCCAGCAGCTCAAGCAATTTTGCCCAACTGAAAAACACAATAGTTTCTGCAGCCTTGCTTAATGTGACCCTGAAAATTAATTTCCCATGCAACTTCAGTCATTAAGGAGGAGAGCAGCTGCATGCTGAACCGATTTCCTTCTGAGTTCTGATCTCCAGTCCTGGCCCCACTTACATTCAAAATAATTGCAGCCAGGCAGCTAGAAAATACATTTGAAGTGAAGGCTCTTTAAACGTTACAGGATCAGTTCTATTGGGAGTCACAATGAGATATATTAGTTATCAGCATTCAGCTCTGAGAAAGCTACCTTTTGATGCCTGGGGAAAAAAAATATTTATTATGGATACTTTTCATAAACCTGCTCAAAGGAACTCAACAACCCTTTACAAAACTGAGATGCAAACAAGAAACAGGAAATAAAACTATCCATTCTGTTAAGATCCAAAAGCACACACCAGGAGCCAATTGCCTGAAGTGGGGAATTTATTTTATTTTCCACTGTGCTATCGGTTTGTCGCATTTTATTGTTTTAAAATTTACCCCTTTCTTTTTAAAAAAAAATAGAAACTTTTTAAATATTGCCCAGAAAAGTAAAATTTTAATAGCACACCTACTGTATGCTAGTAGTGTCGGAATATAATAACCATACTTAGATATGTTAGTTAATAAATTATATATCAATGTAACTATGCTAGTACACTATCACTAACATCATCCCATAGCATAATTATTGTTTTATGCACTGTATTGGTGTGACTGGGCATGTATGAAAGAATGCAAGTAGAAAAATAGGAACCACATTTGGTGGGAAGGTAACAGCGATCCGTGCACCTTTGGCATTTAGTCATGCCAGCCACATGACCACAGAGACATCTTTGGATAGCGCTGGCTGTTCGGCTTTGAAACGGAGATGAACACCGCCCCCTAGAGTCAGGAACGACTAACACATATGTGTGAGGGGAACCTTTACCTAAGTCACCAGGTTAGAAACCAGGAGACTGTGAGTTCCAGTCCCATTTTAGGCATGAAAGCTGGCTAGATGACTTTGGGCTAGTCACTGTCTCTCAGCCCAACTCACTTACAGGGTTGTCATTATGGGGGGAAAAGAGGAGATGGAAGGAATATTAGATATGTTTGCTACCTCAGATTATTTATAGGAAGAATAAAAGTGGCATTTTAAAAAAATTAAAATCATATTTAAAATATAAAATAAAGAATCCAAACACGATATAGTTTAAGATGGTTCCCAAATCATCATGTGCTTCCCATAATGAATTTTATGAGGCAATGATTCTCTGGTGGACAAAGTACCACAAGTGTGACAAAAGTGCCAAATAGGAACAGGGCAGATTTTATGGCACAGGTCAAGACTAGTTGGAAGATAATAAAAAATATATATAAACTGGGCACAGCAGTCACCAGGAATCTTGGCAACATGTGTGAATTGTTCTGGAACTCAGAGCAAGTCTGGATAGGTAAATTTTGAGTTGAGAAGACGTGAATGTGAATGAGTAGACAATGAAAGTTGTAGTAGAAGCACTTGCAGGTAAATAATTCAGACTGACACTTGCAACTATGGGAATGATGCTTCACCCCTTTTTATGTTTGTTACATACAAGACATGTAAAAAGAAGCAGTCACAAGGGACACTTGCCATCTTGAATTTTTCCCTCTTCCCACCAGACATCTCTGTAGGCAACATTCATAGTTGCTGCTGAACAAATGAGGCAAAGATTACAAAGATCTTTGTCAAGTAGTAGTTTATCTATGGTTTGGTCTTCAACAACAGTGCATGTCAGGATAATTGACTTACAAAATTTATAATTTTTAAAAGGGATTGAAATATGTTTGCTCTGTTCCATTTCCTTCTCCCCCCCTCCCCCCAAAAAGAGAAAACACACACACAACAGGCCCAAATATCACTGTCCTTAGTAACTCTATGATGCGCAACAAATCTACAGAGATTAAATAGAATAAGCCTGATGTCATGGGTGCCAAAACAGTAAACATATTTAAATATTCTTGAGATGATAACATGGCTAGGATCTCATGCAAGAATTAATCTTTTTGAGATATGGGTTTCTGGTAATATTGGGGCCTATTTATTTATTTTCAGTATTTGAACATTGTCCCAGTTGTGAGGCTCTGGGGAAGTATATAACAAAATATTTCAAAAATAGCAGATTAAAACAAGAGAATTTTGAATCTGAAAGGACACACACACATACACACACAGAGAGAGAGAGAGGGAGAGGGAGAGGGAGAGAGAGAGAGAGGTCATTGAGTGCCATCTACTGGTGCTATTATCCTTATGGCATATGTTGCATTGGAAAGCCCAACAGTAGAGTCATCCTTATACAGTTGCTGCAACAAATGTAGGCTTAATGAGACTCCAATGTGGACCCACACTGATAGATTCAATGCCATGGAACAAAGACTCTATTCATTGGTTCATCCCATTCAAATGTTACACACATAACAAGAGAAGAGATGAAATGGCCACTATTCCTCCTTGTTTTCTCCCTGACCCATTTTCCTGCCTTCTCAAACCAGCCAAAGGTCACCAGGGCCTCACATGTATTGCAAAGTAGTGACCCTGGAGTTAGAGTGGTAGAATTCTACCATTTCTTGAGATGGATAGACTATCAGAAAAACATAGACAACACTATTGTAAATACTGTTTCATGCTTTTTTCATTTTATCCCCCTCTTTAGTTTTGCAAAAGAAGTTCAACCATTATTTTAATATATTTTTTCTCCTTGCTGGTCTGCTCATTGGTTAATAAAGCCATTTAATCTTTGGTTAGTGCTTCCAAAATGTAAAATTAAAATGCTAACATCTTTTTAAAAAAATAATATGTGGTGTAACCTCCACCATCCATATTCAGCAGAAAGCTGTACCGAGTTCCACAAAACTCATCTTCTACTATACAGGCTTGAAGTTGGAGTTATGAATCTGTTAAGAGTAGGCAGAGAAAAACTATAAAGGTTAGAACAGACAAGAAAATGAGATGGGGACACTTCTCCAACAAGTCTGTTTCACAGTAAAATCAAATATTGCCACTTTATTTTATATGTCAAGGGGGAAAAAAATCTTTGAACTCTTCTAGCAGCAGGTATCCCTAGAAATGAATAGAAATGGGAATCCACTTGCCTCAAAGACTCTGACACAAAATGGTCTCTTAGATCTCTGCTTCAGAGAGCCAAGAATTATTGTAAAGTGTTGACTTCCTTGGGGCAATACATTTACTTTTAGGGAGATTGGCTGCCATTAGAATACCAATATGATGCAAATGAAGGAGTAATATATAATGATTGACATTTCTCAGTCTATTGCCAACCTGTTGGAGGGTAACTACATAGAGAATGCTCCTGATTTGTATGCACTCTTAAGACATGTTATCTGTGATCTAACAAAGCACCAGATGCATTTGACCAAAGTGTCTGACTGCATTCAATAAGTACATTTTATCTTGGGCAGTTTACTCAAATGTTTGACTCTGACTCTGTTTGCTAAGAAGATACAATGAAATGAAATGAACTCTTTAAGCTACCAAATATTTTTTTCCCCAGTTTCAATCTTCTCTCCAGCCAAGCACAGTAGACCAATAAAGCCTAAAAGAGAATGTGTTGCTTTTCCAAAGAGGCACATTAGATTAATGTACAATTTCATTACTTCTACTGCACAACTCCTCTGTGCTCTTTCCATTTGTACTGCCACCATGTGAGCCAACAACAGACTGAATGCTTGTAAAAGAAGAGCAGAGAAGTAAAAATTAATGGATATGATAAGGACATGCTGTACCTGTCTTAATTGTTATGTGCAGGAGATTTAGCTGACATCAAGGAGAAAATTAGAGGGAAGGGAAAGATAAATGAAAATGAAAATTGTACAGTGGATAGGAAGAGCAGATGCTCAAACCATGTGGCATCTACCTTTTCTGACAAAGACACACTTGACAAAAAAATAACAGGAATTTTAAACTTCTGTGATGATTCAATCACGCTTTTGCTTCTTCTGAATTATCATGCACAAATACACATAGGTGCAGTCCAGAGGTGGTATTCAGCAGGTTCTGAACAGTTCTGGAGAACCGGTAGCGGAAATTTGAGTAGTTCGGACAACTGGTAAATGCCACCTCTAACTGGCCCCACCCCCATCTATTCTCTGCCTCCCGAGTCCCAGCTGATCAGGAGGAAATGGGGATTTTGCAGTAACCTTCCCCAGGAGTAGGGAAGGAATGGAGATTTTACAGTATCCTCCCCCTGCCACGCTCACCAAGCCATGCCACACCCAGCAAGCCATGCCCACAGAACCAGTAGTAAAAGGAATTTGAATCCCACCACTGGTACAGTCCAAAGCAAGGGACCAGGATGGTTAAATAAACAAGGAACGATAACAAAAAAGCTTAGACTTCCTATCTTTTATGGCTATGTATTTTGTTTTAATTTATAAACAGAATTCAGAATGTCAAAATTGTTATTAGGATTATGGAATCTTCATTTGGAAGAGACATTTCAGAAGACAGGCAGATACACAGGACCTGTATACCACAAATTGAAGCAACCACATTTGTTTCACAGAGATTCAATGGAAATGTCCCCACAACAGTCCCTATGATCTTGGAAAATAGACAAGGTGGCTTAAATCGGAGTTCCTCAATCTTTTTGGCTTTGTGGCTGATGGGGGCGGAGAGGGGGCAGTTGCGCATGCATGGTGGACAAGTGTACACGCAGCAGCTTCATTTGTACAAGCAGCAGGCACACACATGTGATACTCATGGAAATGTAGCCCACGTAGAGCACTCACCTGCTGCTCACCAGTTGGGGATATGTGCACGTGCTCACCCGCGAATTCTGCAACCTGGTCTCAAAAGAGTCAAGGCTTAGTAGTGGGCCATGGCCTGGGGGTTGAGGACCTCTGGCTTAAATAAGTTGCAATCCCATACTCTGTGCTTGCTTCTGTGTGTTCTTGGAGCACCATTTCCAAATCATATCAAATTCAAAGCATTGTATAGACGCAACAGTGATATAGCAGTTAGCAATAGCAGTTAGACTTATATAGTGCTTCATAGGACTTTCAGCCCTCTCTAAGTGGTTTTACAGAGTCAGCATATTGCCCCCACAGTCTGGGTCCTCATTTCACCCACCTCAGAAGGATGGAAGGCTGAGTCAACCTTGAGCCGGTGAGATTTGAACCGCTGAACTGCAGATAACAGTCAGCTGAAGTGGCCTGCAGTACTGCACCCTAACCACTGCGCCACCTCGGCTCAAGCTGAGGCTAATTGCAAAAAGATGTACTCAAAACCAACGCACAAGAAAAATTAATCAGCAAATCAGTCTATCAATCAAAGCCAAACCAGGGTGAGTTATAGCTTATGTCTCAAAGTACGAAGATGGGAAAACAATATTTGAGATCCAGGCCGCAAAAAAACTGAATTATGAGGAGATCTCTGAAGTAATTCAAGGAGGGAGTTTGATGGCCTACATAGGATACAAATGATAAATGCAGATTCCAGCAATGAAACTCTTTCAAGGATAAAGTTTTCTAATGGAGACTAGAGCTATCCATGTCCTTAGCTGGTGAGCATCAAATTTGAACTGGCAGTGAGTTATTGAGGTGTATTGAGAACATTCAAGTAGATCTTTAATACCAAGGTCTCTTGGAATACAATGTATTACTATCATTCCACATTCCAATATACAGCAGAAGCATTCCCAATGGATAGATGGCTGCAGTAGTGAAAATTCCTCTAGGATTGATTGATGTGAATAATCAAAATCAGTCATGGCATTCTTAGTTTCAACACGTTTGTAACCCCTTTGGTGGCATAATTGTACTAGTTAAAGAAAAGCAAGTTTCTGCCATATAATTAAATAGAGTCATACTGTGTATGAATATTAGCAATTAAAAGAAGGTGGGGTAAAATTATGGTTCCTTTTTAATTTAAGGTGTACTTAATTATCCAGCTATGTCTACTCAGGTGTTCATACCTTGAATGATTAGGTATTAATGAAAGTTGAAGTGAAGAACTGAAAAAGAAAAGAATAATATATATAACCTTATGCTAAATCATTTTATTTCTGTTCCACACGTGTTTTGGCTGAGAGCCTGAACGAGCTTTAAATTTCATATTGTAACAGAACATCACCTATGAGGCTTAATTTTAGAAGTTTGTCATAATTACCTTGCTCATTAGATCTGAGAAGAATCACTGTATCCTCTGTCCCACTTGAATGGATGACAGAGGTTTGGTTTTAGCACAATCGTGAAATTAGACAAATGGATCCAAATCTGAAATCAGACGAACAGCCCAGCATCGGAAATTCCAATTGACAAGTCATCTTGTTTATCAGCCAACTCACTTCAAATAAGGAAATAAAGCTAATTCTGAAATTGCTTTCTCAGATTCATAGAGACTAAGTTCCTCATTCTAAGAGTTCAGTCTTATACATGCTTACTCACACACATATCTCATTAAGTTTAGTGGATCTTATCTCTAGGGAAATATGCAGAGGATTTCTCGTTACGCAACCACAATATATACCCTATTATGTTTTATTAGCACCATTGGGATACAAGGCAAAATGCAATAGGAATACTACCAACGAAGGTTTTGCATGCTTTAAAAATAAAGCCAAAAAATATTTTTTTGAAAAATGTCAGTGTTTCACATTGGCACAGCCTATCTTTGCTAGCCATCAAAGCAGACCTATTTTTTCAGACCTTTTCTACCCGATACACTGTTTTAAGGAATCCATTCCTGAATGTGAATAGCACTCTTAAAGCAGCAGCAGGGTTTGTTTTTTTATTGAAACTCAATAATTTCAATTATTGGGTTTCAATAAAAATTGGGGGGGGGGAGAGAGACCAGGCAATTTTAATGAACTGCAAAGGCAAGCTGTGTCCACGTAAAATCCAAAATATTTCCAAATCCAAATCATTTTTCATCTGTCAATTGCCTTTGTAAAGTAAAATTAAGATAAAGGTAAAGGTTCCCCTTGCACATATGTGCTAGTCGTTCCCAATTCTATGGGGCAGTGCTGTTTCAAAGCTGAAGAACTCGCGCTGTCCGAAGATGTTTCCATGGTCATGTGGCCAGCATGACTAAACACCAAAGGTGCACGGAACGCTGTTACCTTCCCACCAAAGGTGGTTCCTATTTTTCTACTTGCATTTTTACATGCTTTCGAACTGCTAGGTTGGCAGAAGCTGGGACAAGTAATGGGAGCTCACTCTATTATGCGGCACTAAGGATTCGATCCGCCAAACTGCCGACCTTTCTGATCGACAAGCTCAGAGGGAAAAGAAAGAAAAGTCTTCTTAGTCCATTTATAACTTTCTGAAACCAATGTTCTAATCACCCGCTCTTTTGCTATTTATTCCAAAATAAGAATTTAAGTCCTTGAACCTGCATAAAACTTATTTGCCTAGGATAGAAGAAAAAGCACCAAGTGTAATAAAAATTGGCTTTATGCAGGTTGATTAAATGATTAAGAAAGGAAAGGTATGAATCCAATGTCCTTTTGAAGGCTCCATTCTGCTTGGGCAGAAATGGCTTTGTTTCAGCTCTCAGTGCAATAAAGCCTGCTAGAGACTGTTGTCTTGTGTGAGGAGCACTGTATAGAGTATTTCTGGGTAATCCTGGGTCATTTCCTTATTCCAGAGAGGAATTCTGAGAAGCTGATCCATTTTAGTTTTTCAACACCATCCAAGTTTACCTGGATGGCCTTCATTTCACTTCCATTACTGGCCAATGTTTTTATTCTTGTGTGAAATGGTCAACACAGCACCTTCTGAGAACTTCCTCAGTGTGTTCTGATTTTTTCCACTGTGATGGGTCAATCAGGGCATTCCAGGTATGTTCAATCCCATTCTGGAAGTAAACTTCTAGGTAAGGAGATGGCTTGTGATGTTCTAGATCACATCTGACCTTGAAACAGAATATCTGATTGTTCCTATGATGGACAGTATTGTTTTGTACACAAATAAACAAAAAAAACCTCTTCTTTCTTCTTTGTTAAATAATCAGTTAAGATCGCACAATTAATAGAGTGAAGTTGTAATAAAGATAGTTTAAGGACACGAATCTTGTAAGGGCAGATTCCTAAATATATATGGACAAATTGTTGAAAAGTGAATTTTTTTTTAAATATTGCTTAAGACATCTCTGAAATTAGCTTTTTTCCCAATCAATTTTTATTATGGACAGACCAACATTAAATAATAAAAGCATTAAAAACAATAATAATTTAAAACAATAAAAAATAGACAAAATAACATACTGTGATTAGTGGTCAAGGGACAGTTAGAGTCTGTCTAATTTTGCTTACAATACATAAAAGAGATCAGTATTTCCTGGGTATTTTATTAAGTGAGGTATTATAAATTGAGTCTGTGAGTCCTTATGGAAGATGCATTACAGCAGGGCATGATCTGTAGGTTCAATGGCCCTTTGTCCACAGGGGCACAGTGTCAGCTCATATGGTATTTTTTGCATCAGCCTAAAAAAATACTGTGGGAAGTATATTGCAGTGCAATGTACCTTCAGATTATAGGGACAGTTATAAGTATCTCGTTGCATTTGACTGCTCAAAAGAACATTCTTGATAAGAGCAACCTGATCTTGTTGGATTTCCAGATCTTTAGTACATTGTTTGAGTGCACTAAGTGGACACTCAGATCCTATCATTAAAAGAACTTCCCATTGTTGGAATACATCAGGGGTGGGTTCCTGTCAGTTCTAACCTCTTCTATAGAAGAGGTCCCACAAATCTACAGTGCCGTTTAGAACCGGTTCCAGCTCCCTCCCCCCACCCGTCCGCACATCATCAAGATGAAGAGTGAGAGGAAGAATTCTGAGAGTTGAAGTCCACAAGTCTTAAAGCTGTCAAGTTTGAACACCCCTGGGGGGGCTTTCTAAAGTGTTAGGGGTGCAAGGGTCTTGTAACTTGACAGCTGTAAGACTTGCGTCCTTCAAATGCCAGACTTTCTGAGCCAACATTTTGGTTGCTAAGCAAGAGCATTGTTAGCTGAGTTTCACCACATTTTAAAAGTTGGCCACGCCTACCCAGTCACATGGCTGGCAAGCCACTCCCACAAAGCAGGCCACACCTACAGAAGAGGTTCTAAAAATTTTGAAACCCACCACTGGAATACATGTTTATGTATTTTATGCAACTACAGCCAACCAGTAGATGGCAGTGTTTATAAAGTTGCATTGATGGTATATACCAGTGATGGTGAACTTTTTCGGCACCAAGTGCCGAAAAGGTCACACGGAAAAGTCGCACACACATGCTCTCATCAGGGCCATATTCCAGAAAACCAAACCTCCGGGTTCTAGTGCACATGCATGCCCAACAATCAGCTTGCTGGCATGCATGCGCAGGCCTGTTTTTGGCACTGCCATGCATGTGAAGGGATCACGCTCTGGAAAAGCCAAACTTCTGGGTTCTAGCGTCCCTGCACATATGGCAGTGAAGTGGCTGGCGCGCATGCACACACCGATTTACAGCACTGTCGTTTGCGCAAAGATCAGCTGATCATTGCATGCACATGCACGCCAGAAACCCTGAAGACAAGCAGGCAAGGCTGCAAGTGCCAGAGAACATGGATTCGTGTGCCATTTTGGGCAGACATGCCATAGGTTCGCCATCACGGGTATATACTCTTATGTCCTACTCTGGGTAAACTTTTCTGTTTCCTGTTACAGTTAAGAGAAAGGCCAATGTGGACTCTGCATTTTATTTGTTCTGTAGGGCTATATACTGTACAGAATTTCTAATGCCCATCTCTGAGAGTCATTTGAGTCAGCTCTAGTTATAGGTTTCCATATAGCTATAAATGGCTATTAAAAGAATCTGGAAAAGCAATCTAGCTACATTGGGATTTTGTTAATATATTATCTTTAGAATAATTTAAATTAAACACTAATTTAATAGAATATATAACACAGGGAAAATAAGGATCAAGAAAGACAGTTTTTTGTTTCATATTCTGTATAATGTTTTTATTGTTGTTATATTTGACAAACAATCAGTGGGGCCACTATCATCTAGATATGTTGTATATTAGAGGAGGTCACTTCAAATTAACTTTTGAAGTATTATTTCAAAACCCAAGCTCTAGTTGTGTACGTTTTAGATCAAAACCTGAATATTTGCACTTGTCAGCAGAACAATTTTTCTGGGAGCTAACAGTATGCATTTGAAAAATGAGTATGCCTTGAGGAATATATCCAGAGGTGACTTATGGGAAATCAAGAGGTGTGTAACATTTGTAAATGTCATTGAGAGGTCATTGAGGCAAGTAAAGCCATAAATGAATGCTGGCACCTTGAAACATTTTAGACAAGAAAGGAAAATTATTTTTATGAGAGAAGTAAGAGGTTGGAAACAATATCAGCACAGAACAAATTCCAAAACTAGTTATTATAAGATCTATTGAGCTGGCTAAAGTATCAGAAGTATTTTGGATATTCTGATTGCTCTTATAAATTAGTGAGCTGAACAGGGTGATAGATGCCCACCACATACTTTACAAGCACTCATCTTCAATCTTGCACCACTGGAAACTGGAAAATCCAAGTGATGACATTCATGTTTTACTCAGTATCCTGAAATGAATAAAACTGTTCAAAAGATAACATTTGACGAATCCCCATTTTACTTTATGGAAATGGTAGGCTGTTTAGGAGTTCGTAGCTACAACTGGGAAAATATGAAATGCAGATTACCTTCTGGTATTTCCAGGTCTGTTTTGCATTGTGATAAATTCAAATGTTTGTCTTTGTATTACAGACCCCTTTATGGTACTGATTACAGCATGGAGGCTCACTGCTATGTCTGCATCGTGAATTTCTATTGCTTTTTAAATGCTTTCAAGGGGTGAGGTGGGATGAGCATTTCCTTTTATTAGCATCTTACGGGGGGGGGGGCTTTGTTTCAAAAGCTTTTAGCACCCTGCTTTAGAAGAAAACTTCAAAACAATGAAATCAGTGAGGAGACTATCTTGAAGACATTAATAGCAAAAGCATGGTGCAGCCATCATCAAAGACTTGGTCTGCGTGAGTTGGCTTTGATTTGTCTCCCACTGTGAAGTTAACATAATTTGCTTTTTTTAACACAGTTTGCCACAACGCAATATTTCTTATCACCTTGATGTCTCACCATTGTCTTATTTGTTTGCCTGTTTGTTTATTTTCCTCTTAGTTAATTCCATTACTTTCAAAGGCAGAAGAAGTTTCTCCTGATACCCAGAACACTGACAAAGGAATTAGAAGCACTCTTTATATGTGTGCAGAAATTTCTTGCAGTTTTCCTAAGAGCTAAAGATTTTGTGTTCATTTCCTTACTAGCAACATACAGCTTCTCTACTGTTCTGCCAAAATAGGAACAATGAGAACAATATTTCTATCACTTCAGCAGTAGCTGGATGAGGCTATGAAAACACTATAAATTAAATAGTGGGGAGATTGATTAAACTATAGTAGAAATCGCTGTCTCAGCCTCCTCTTACCACCCTCCAGTGTTAACAAAAGCCAAAATTGTTTTTAAAGAGGTTGCATAGAAAAGCAAACCATTTTTCTTGGCAGCAAAGGGATTGTACTGCTTCACAAAACAGCTTCAAGGGGGCAGTTATCTCAAATGATTGTCAAATTCTCCCTTGAAGTTCTGCAAAACTGGCAGGAGAGATTGGTGTGGTACCAGCTTTATAATAACTGGTTTAGCCATTCTGAATAGCCAATAGCTTTTATAGTCTAGAGCAGCCACATGGAGGAAGAGTTGTCCACAATATACAGTGACTTTCATATAAGAACATTTCATGATAAAAATGCTTATATTATATAATACCGAATCTATATCAGACAGAGTATTGGTATGGATTAATCTTGCTTACAATTGTTGTTTGTTTGTTGTTTTATTTATTTATAGGCCGCCCTTTTCCCTGAGGGGACTCAGGGCGGCTTACAATCAAAAAGGAAGGGGAGTGTAGGACAATACGAAAAAAGAAATGTGCACAAAGTAAATTAGACAATAAAACTCAACATTCACTCAGCATTCGGGAGGGGCGAAATAAGATTATCCCCAGGCCTGACGGGTTAGCCAGTTCTTGAGGGCTGTGCGGAAGGCCTGGACGGTGGTGAGGGTACGAATCTCCACGGGGAGATTGTTCCATAGTGTCGGAGCCGCAACAGAGAAGGCTCTCCTCCGAGTAGTCGCCAGTCGGCACTGACTGGCGGATGGAATACGGAGGAGGCCAACTCTATGCGATCTGATGGGACGCAGGGAGGTAATTGGCAGAAGGCGGTCTCTCAAATAGCCAGATCCACTACCATGGAGCGCTTTATAGGTGGTGAGTAGGACCTTGAAGTGCACCCGGAGACCAACAGGTAGCCAGTGCAGCTCACGGAGGATCGGTGTTATGTGGGCGAACCGTGGTGCGCCCACGATCACTCGCGCGGCCGCATTCTGGACTAGCTGTAGTCTTCGGATGCTCTTCAAGGGCAGCCCCATGTAGAGCACATTACAGTATTCCAGCCTAGAGATCACAAGGGCTCGAGTGACTGTTGTGAGGGCCTCCCGATTCAGGTAGGGCCGCAACTGGCGCACCAGGCGAACCTGGGCAAATGCCCCCCTGGTCACAGCTGAGAGATGGTGGTCAAAAGTTAGCTGTGAATCCAGGAGGACTCCCAAGTTGCGGGCCCTTTCTGAGGGGTTTAAGTTTTGTCCCCCCAGCCTGAGTGATGGTATGGTGGTCAAATTTTTGGGAGGGAAACACAACAGCCACTCGGTCTTGTCTGGGTTGAGTATCAGCTTGTTTGCTCTCATCCAGTCTTTAACGGCTTCCAGTCCCCGGTTCATCACGTCCACCGCTTCATTGAGTTGGCACGGGGCGGACAGATACAACTGTGTATCGTCCGCATATTGGTGATATTTTATCCCGTGCCTTCGGATGATCTCGCCCAGCGGTTTCATGTAATGTTAAATAGTAGGGGGGATAGGACCGACCCCTGCGGCACCCCATAAGTTAGGGGCCTCAGGGACGATCTCTGCCCCCCCACTAACACCGACTGCGACCTGTCCGAGAGATAGGAGGAGAACCACTGCAAGACAGTGCCGCCCACCCCTATCTCCCGCAGTCGTCGCAGAAGGATACCATGGTCGATGGTATCGAAAGCCGCTGAGAGGTCCAGGAGAACTAGGATGGAAGCATGGCCTCCATCCCTAGCTCTCCAGAGATCATCAGTCAATGCGACCAAAGCGGTTTCTGTGCTGTAACCGGGTCTGAAGCCAGACTGGAAGGGGTCAAGATAGTTAGCTTCCTCCAAGGTACGCTGAAGCTGGAGAGCCACCACCTTCTCAACAACCTTCCCTACAAAGGGGAGGTTGGAGACTGGACGATAGTTATTAAGAACAGCTGGATCCAGAGACGGCTTCTTCAGGAGGGGTCTTACCACCGCTGTCTTAAGCGCGGTGGGAAAGTACCCCTCCCGAAGAGAAGCGGTAACAACTGCCTGGATCCAGCCTCGTGTCACCTCACTGCTGTTGGCAACCAGCCAGGAGGGACACGGGTCCAGTATGCAGGTGGAGGTACTCACAGCTCGCATAGCCTTGTCCACATCCCCAGAGGCAACTTCCTGAAACTCAACCCAGAGATGGTTTGCCAAGTTTTCTCCTTGTGTCTCGGCTGGATCTACTGGGGTGGAGTCCAGGTCCGCTCGAAACCGGGCAACTTTGTCCGCCAAGAACTGGACATACTCCTCAGCCTTACCCTGTAAGGAGTCCCCCGTCTCCCTCCTATTTAGGAGGGAGCGGGTTATCCTAAACAGGGCGGCTGGGCGGGACTCGGCGGACGCTACCAAGGAGGCAATGTATGTTCTTTTTGTTGTTCTTAAGGTCCGAATATACTCCTTGGTGCATGCTGTCAAAAGTGCCCGTTTCGACTCGGACCTATCGGACCTCCACGAGTGCTCTAGGCGTCTCCTCCGGCGCTTTACCTCCCGGAGCTCCTCAGTAAACCAAGGAGGCCTCCGGGGGCCGCTGACCCGGAGGGGCCGTAGCGGCGCAATCCGGTCTAGAGACTCCGAAGCTGCCGAGTGCCAGGCAGCGACGAGGGTCTCCGCCGAACTGTGGGCGAGGGTATCAGGAATAACCCCAAGCTCCGTCTGGAACCTAACAGGATCCATCAGTCGCTTGGGGCGGAACCAGCTGGTCGGTTCCTCCTCCCTACGGTGGGGGTTTGGCCTCCGGAAGTCTAGCCTCAGTAGGTAGTGGTCTGACCATGACAGGGGTATGATCTCATTACCCCTCAGACCAAGATCGTAACTCCACTGCTCCGAGAGGAATACGAGGTCAAGCGTGTGACCCGCTGAGTGAGTTGGGCCTCGAATTACTTGAGTCAAGCCCATGGCTGTCATGGAAGCCATGAACTCCTGCGCTCCATCAGAGTGTTCACCGAGCGAAGGCAAGTTAAAGTCCCCCAGAACTATAAGTCTAGGGAACTCAACCGCTAGCTCGGCTACTGACTCGAGGAGCGAGGGGAGGGCTGCTGCAACGTAGTTGGGAGGCAGGTACGTAAGTAGCAAACCCACTTGACCCTTGAGGTCCAACTTCACTAGCAGGGACTCACACCCGACAAACTCCGGAGCAGGGATCCTACGAGGTACTAAAGACTCCCGGACTACAATAGCCACACCGCCACCCCTTCCCTGGGCTCTCGGCTGGTGTAGCACCTGAAATCCAGCTGGGCACATCTCGACGAGGGGGACTCCTCCCTCAGGGCCCAGCCATGTTTCAGTAATACATGCCAGGTCTGCGCCCTCATCAGTTATCAAGTCCCGGATGAGGGGGGCCTTATGAACAACAGACCTGGCATTTAGCGACAGCAGCCTGAGACCAGGGTCCTGAACACCCGCGCCATCTGACCTTGGAGTGGGACTCCTAGGGCCGGAAGGAGGGATCTCTATGACACAGCGAGCCCTCCTTCCCCGATGATGGCCTGCCCTAAAGTCCCCGCCATATCTGCCTCTCCCTGTCATGACCGCAATTGTATATATATATACAATACATAGACCGCAATACATGACTGTATTGTTGAAAATACAGATAAATTTAAAAAAGAATGGAAAGTAGCCTTGGGCTGCCTAGAACCACAGCTCACCATGGGATGTTGGGAACATTATGGAAACAGAACTCATGCATCTGGAGGCCACTCATTTAGAAAAACCTGTTGTAAGACAGGCATTGGGGGAATGGAGACATCAAAACCGTCATCCAAAATGAAGGACCATGGTGAAGAAGGTAATACCACAGCAGTTCTATAGTTAAGCATTTAAGTTAGGTATGCGGAACTAGAGAGAGCCAAACACCTCTCATTAAAAAGCATTTCTTCCTCAAATAGCACTATATATATATATATCTAACAAAAAGGCAACAGTAAAAATATTGGGTTTCTGCCTGGATGGTCTCTTGTGACGAGCCGAAGGACAGAGAATGGAAGTAGTGATCTTCTTCCCATATTTGGGCATACCGGGGGTTGTAAAAGAAATCTTGTGTGTGTGTGTGTGTGTGTGTGTGTGTGTGTGTGTGTGTGTGTGTGTGATTGGTCTCGTTCGAGGTGACAAATCTGCACACAGACGAGAAGTTGAAAAAGTAGTCTTGTGGTGCGACCAGAACAATCTTTGAACTAAACACACTCAAAACTGTAGAAATGATGGTAGATTTTAGGAGAAAACCTTCAATACTACCACCTCTTACAATACTAGACAACACAGTATCAACAGTAGAGACCTTCACGTTTCTAGGTTCTATAATAACAAGACTTAAAATGGACCCCTAACATCAAAAACATCATCAAAAAAGCACAACAAAGAATGTTCTTTATGTGCCAACTCAGGAAGCTCAAACTGCCCAAGGAGCTGCTGATACGGTTCTACAGAGGAATGATTGAGTTTGTCATCTGAACCTCTATAACTGTCTGGTTTGGCTCTGCAACCAAACAAGACAGACACAGACTTCAGAGGATAATTAGAACTGGAGAAAAAACAATTGCTACCAACCTGGCTTCCATTGAGGACCTGTATACTGCACGAGTCAAAAAGAGGACTGTGAAAATATCTACAGACCCATCATATCCCGGATATAGGTTTTTTAACTTGTACCATTAAAATGAAACTATAAGGCAGGGTTTGTCAAACTGGATTTCTTTGAGGGCCAGATCAGCATTGTAGTTCTCCTCTGCAGGCCGCTGGGGGAGACAGACGGATGCCTCCTTCAGCCCCCTTTTTGGCCTGAATGGCCTTCGGCAACACTTTACTGATCAGGTACAGTATAGGTGGTACCTTGCTCAATAGTAGTAACTGTGAGAGGGATCTTGGAATCCTAGTGGACCACCATTTAAATATGAGCCAGCAGTGTGCAGCAGCTACCAAAAAAGCTAACACAGTTCTAGGCTGCATACACAGAGGGATAGAATCAAGATCAGTGAAGTGTTAATACCACTTTATAATCCCTTGGTAAGGTCACACTTGAAATACTGCGTTCACTTTTGGTCACCACGATGTAAAAAAGATGTGGAGACTCTAGAAAGAGTGCAGAGAAGAGCAACAAAGATAATTAGGGGACTGGAGGCTAAAACATATGAAGAACGGTTGCAGGAATTGGGTATGTCTAGTTTAATGAAAAGAAGGACTAGGGAGACATGATAGCAGTGTTCCAATATCTCAGGAGTTGCCACAAAGAAGAGGGAGTCAAACTATTCTCCAAGGCACCGGAGGGTAGAACAAGAAGCAATGGGTGGAGACTAATCAAGGAGAGAAGCAACTTAGAACTGAGGATAAATTTCCTGACAGTTAGAACAATTAATCAGTGCCTCCAGAAGTTGTGAATGCCCCAACACTGGAAGTCTTTAAGAAGATGTTGGATAGTCATTTGTCTGAAATGGTATAGGGTTTCCTTCCTAGGCGAGGGGTTGGACTAGAAGACCTCCAAGGTCCCTTCCAACTCTGCTATTGTATTGTATTAAAACAGGCTCCCCCACACCTCGTTTCTGCCCTCCGTGGCCTCCTGCAGCATTCTGCCAGCCGAAAATTGGCTGAAAATCAGGCCAAAACCAGGAAACCCTGCACTGCCCATTTTTAGCTGGCAGAGGCACCACAGGCCAGTCCTTTGATATTTCCAGGCTGGCCTTGACATTCCAATTATATGACATTGTACAACTTGACACAAGGACAATTTTCCCCCATACCATCACTCTGCTAAACAACTAATTCCCACAACTTAGTAAGACTGTATTACTATTATTCTTCTCATCTTTCCTATTACTTATCTCCTTTTCTAGTTATGATTATAACTTTGCTATTTGTATGTTTATGATTTATATTGTTTTATTTAGGTTCTTAGTATGATTTATATTGATAGTTTATTTAGTATCCTATGACTATCACTAAGTATTGTATCTTATGATTTATGATTAATATATTTTTATGATGACTCTGATACTGATTTATCACTTATAAATTATATGAACACTGAGAGCTTATGCCCTGAAGACAAATTCCTTGTGCGTCCAATTACACTTGGCCAATAAAGAATTCTATTCTATTCTATCACACTAATTAGAAATATCCAAGAGAAATCTGTTTTGAATGAGATCTTCTCTATAGTGTTTCAGTTTTAGTGTATGTGCTGCCAAAGCAGTAGTGGGTTGCAGGCAGTATGCCCTGGTATGGGCGTACCGGTGCCTGCCGGGAGCACCAGGTACCGTTCCGGTACGGTGCTCTGGAGGGCCAACCTGCCCGCCCGAGCTGCTTACCTGTATTTGAGCTCTTCGGCGCTTCTGCACACGCATATGGAGCATACAGCGCTTGATCAGTGCTCTGCCAAGCAGCTGGAGCATCGCAGAGGCATCGCGGAGGTGTCATGGAAGTAAGGCCTACACTGTGCCCGTGTGCACATGTGCATGTGGGAGATGCCAGGCCCCATTGCACCGTACCGGTTGCACCTGGATCCAGAACCCACCATTGTGCCAAAGGGATCACAAGCTGCAGCCATTTTCTTTAGTCCACATTGCACCACCTTGGGATGTCTCATTATCATGTCTTATGACTTCATGGTCCTGTCGCTTATACGTATTATAGCTACAAGGCTATACTCTAATCTGATGTACTGTAGCGTGACATGTTATTAAACTAGGATACCCTAGAGAATCAGTTAAATACATTGCTTTACCAACCACTGTTTCAGAAGCTTTTCTGAAGAATGCTGTTTCTTTAGCTGTTTTATTGAGACCTACATAAATCTTGCATCTTCAAGAATTGTCACTGAATTTCCACAGAGTTCACTTAATAGATTTAGCCTCCCTTTTTCGGGGAGCAATTAAATTCAAGCAGAAAGCCAGTTGTTTGACTCTGAATTGTTTGTTCATATTTATTTGAGCTGTTCACATCTTTTGAACATACTCTACTAACATGGATGTGCAGCAACATGCTGCCTTTATGGTGAATTGCACCATTTGAATAAGAAGACTCTGAACAAGTAGAATCCCAATGTTATTGAAACTTCTTTTTATCAGTTTCTTTGGATTTTAGGCCTGAGCAAATCACTAATGATTTGAGCACAAATATGTTCATGAAAGAAAAGTAATTCCCTTCTCCATTCCTTCCTTTGCTGCCTAAAACAAGAGGAGAAAGTTGAAAAGAAATTAATGAGGCCACATTTTTAACCTAGGACTGAGCAGAAAAAAATTCTCCCTAACAAATTTCCTATAGAAAACTTCTTTGAGCTTAGTATGCTTTATCTGATGGCAACATCCATGATTTGGCCCAACTTGGAATCTTTGGCATGAACAATTCATTCTGGATAGGTGGGTTTGCATCCATAAAATAGGATGGCTGAAGGGAAACAAAAGTATTTGTATTTGGAGGGCAACAGCTTAAAGAAAACTGATGTTTGCAGCCCATCAAAACTCGGTCCAATTCTTCAGCTTAATGAGATTTTACATGTTCTTTTGCAGTGTTCGCAGTAAGCAATGCAATAGAAAAACAGGTTCTTCTCTCTTCTCCAAAATATAACATGTTTCCCCAAAAATAAGACAGGGTGTTATTTTCTTTTGACCCACGAAATAAGTACTTTGGCCTTATTTTTGGAGATATCTTATTATTTTTGAGGTGTAGGAGGCGGCAAGCATGGTCACCTCATGGTTGCTGCTGTGTTGCAATATTTTTGGGGATGGCTTATTTTAGCGCATGTGCTCAAAAGCCTGGTTGGACTTATTATCTGGGGAGGTCTTATTTTCAGGGAAACAGGGTAATATCCAGCTATTTTAATTACCCAAATTATTGTGAAGGTTCATATTGTTATGTATTTATTTAACATTATTGAAGTACTCTAATCTACAGAAATAAATAGACAGCTGCCACATTATGATCACCATAAATAATGACATCTCCCTGATGAATTTCCTTGAGCCAAAATGCAAACAAGGATCTTGCCAGGAATACAAAATCATTATGCTTTGAATATTCCCATAATCAATATACAACTTTGTCTTGGGCCATTGGTAGATAGAGGCTTAGACAAATGGTAGACAGAGGCTTAGACAAATACAAGCTACTTCTTTCTGAATATATAAGGAAAAAAACACTGATTTTTTTTTAAAGCAGCATGAGAAACTGAAAATTACAAGCCTAAGAGATTGATGCATAGGATAGCACACAGGTATCAAACTCCCCACATCAAGTTGCTGTCACATGACATTTCATAATGTTTTCCTCTTTGTGGAGCTGGAGTGGGCATGGCCTGTGTGTGACATATCCGGCCTGTGAGTCGCTAGTTTGACACCCCTGAAGTAGCATCTTTACTTATGGTGGGTAGGGAATGGTAATCTTCAGCCACAAAGCTGTCTGTGACCCATGACTGTTTTTCACAGTCTCAGGAAAATCATCCAACTCTACTGCCAAATTTTAATTATCTGATTGCTACAATTGGATAATATAATTTACCACTTCTTGAAAGAAGAAAAGAAGGAGGAGAAGGGAGAATTATATGTATATCCCTCCCCACAAAAAACATAGAGCCCTTACACCATTGTCTTCCTATTATAGCATTTCACTCCCACTTGTTGTTAGTTGCAAAGTCATGTCCGACCCATGGACAATTTTCCTCCAGGCCTTCCTGTCCTCTACCATCCCCCAGAATCCATTTAAGCTCACGTCAACTGCTTCAGTGACTCCATCCAGCCACCTCATTCTCTGTCGTCCCCCTCTTTTGCCCTCAATCGTTCCATCATTAGGCTCTTCTCCAGTGAGTTCTTCCTTCTCATTAGATGGCCAAAATATTTAAGTTTCATCTTCAGGATCTGGCCTTCAAAAGAGCAGTCAGGGTTGATCTCCTCTAGGACTGACTGGTTTGAGCTCCTTGCAGTCCAAGGGACTCTTGGGAGTCTTCTCCAGCACCCTAGTTCAAAGGCCTCAATTCTTTGGCACTCAGCCTCCCATTATCCACTCCTATTACCATGGCATAAAAAAGTTGTATATTTCTGATATAACAAGTAAAAATACGTAGATGTGTTAAGTATCTCTCTCCTAAAGTTACCAAATCTAATATATGCAGAAGATACTTATAGAAATGGGATTCAAATGCAGTTTCATACCTGTTATTGACTAAATTTATGTAACTAACAAGTTTGTACTGGCAAAAGCAATGGCTGTGTTCACATCACACACTTAGCCACATGAATCATGATTTATTTCATTCACCTTTTTTTGGCTTTACAGAACACTTAGAACTAGAAACTAGCCACAGAGATTATGCCTCATAATAGGCTAAACTAAAATAAATTGGCAAGTTTGCAACTTCTTCCACTGAAGAGGAAAGTTTTTGGAAGTCACTGCCTAAAGATGCCATTTTGCCTTCAGTGATATCAAGATAACACTGATTTCTTACAAAATTGTTATAATGATAAGTATTCAAGCTCTCCGGATAAGGGGAAGCATTAAGTAACAGTTGCAGAGAGCAAAAACAAGCTCTAATATGGTGATGTATTTCCTTTTATCCTTTCTTTGTTTTGGCTCAGCACTGAATCTAAATTACACTCGCTCACCTGACCTTTATCCATAGGCTCATGGAAATGTCCCACAGAGCCCCACTCCTGCAAACTCCTGCTGGGTATGTTCTGTGAAGTAATAAAAAGGATACATGTTCATATTGATTTTCCTTTTGTAATTCTTTAAAAAAAAACACCTTCTATTGATTTCACTGAAAGGAGAATAATTTGATGTGCACAACTTCCAGATTTGGCATCCATTTCCTCCTCTAGATCTGACCATCATTTAGTCACAACCAATACAAGCACCAACGCCAATGAATTGTTGTAGCGTTGCAGATGGTTCCATACAGAAATGGTGTTCAATCTTGGTAACTTTAGGATGGGTGGACTTCAAATCCCAGAATTCCCCAGGCAGCTTCAATTCTGGGAGTTGAAGTTCACCCATCTTAAAGTTGCCAAGGTTGGGGAACACTGCCCTAGAGGAAGGGTGGCTTTACAAATTTGTTTCTCTCTCTTTCAAAAGCGGGCATCCTTCCAATTCTCTGAACTACCCATTTGTGTCTAGAACCGTGATGGCAAACCTATGGCACACCCTTTCTGTAGGCACGTGAGCCGTCACACCAGCTCAGCTCCACCGTGCATGCACGGGCGCCTCCAGCCATCCAGCTAGTTTTGGAGTCTCTGCCGCACATGCGGGAGATGTCCATGTACACATGGGGGATGGGGTGCAACATGTGGGATCACATGCACATGAATGGGGGCAGGGCGCAACAAGGGTGGATGTCACGCACACATGCATGGGAGCTGGGGTGGCCCAGGGGTGTCACATGCACATTGCATTATGGGTGTGCGTGTGCATATGCTTTCGGCACTGGCTGCCAAAAAGGTTAGCCATCACTGGTCTAGAACATTCCCCCAGAGAACCACATGACTGCAGCCTTACAGTCCTTTTGTTATATGCATTATGTAGTAATCTTAATGTGCAGTCTGCAGTCTCTTTTTAGTGAACAAATAAAGGGATGGGGAGAAGCGGGTCAAAAGAGTCAAAATGGTGGACACAACAATGCAGTTGAGTCCCACCCTTTTTTTAAAAAAAAAATGGATGGTAATCATGATGTATATAAAAAGGGGCAGGTTTTCAGTTGCATAGTCACAAAGGCCAGCAGAGACTTTAGCCCTCCCCACCTTGCAGAAGTTCCTACAAGACTCCTTGAAATTAAAGGAAGCAGGATTTCATTTAGGAAATTCCTTTCAGACTTCAGCAGGCAATGAAACAAGATTGAAAACAGAAAAGCCTGGAATGGATGAAGTTCTCTGCAGCCTTACAGCCTTAACCATTGATAAGACTTTACTCCTTTGGGTAATATAGTTGGCAATGTGTCAAAGAAAGCATGCATCATGTTGCATTGCCAGGCAATCATGGCTAATTTTTTTAGCAGCCTTCAAGTCTTTCATTTGATCCAGACCCAAAGCTCCCATATCAACAAATCTATTCTTTCTTCAACCAGTGTTTCTTCACACGTGCCTCCTGACCACCAAATTAAAAATGGCTCGATCTAAATAAAAAGTTAGTTACAACAAGAAATACAGTGACAAAAAAGCTATTCACCATCTTATCAATGGCTTGGTTCTTTCTCACACCAGCAAATGTCAGGTATAACCAGAGGTGGTATTCTACCAGTTTGGACCATTCCTCCAGAACCGGTAGCAGAAATCATGGGTGGCCCCACCCACCTGCCCTGCTTTATGGCATCCCATTTAGGCCCTTTTTTTAGCAAAAAGCACATGCATGCGTGGAAGTGGTCTGTGCAAGCAAAGTGAGTGAGCATGGTCACATTTGCGAACCGGTAGGGAAGGTAAGTAAATACCATCCCTGTGTATAACTGAGACCTATTTTCCATACTGTCTTGAGAGACCGTATATGAGATATTTGTGAAAGCCTGAAAGTAAAAGGCTAAATGCTTATATATAAGCTCTCCTATACTTCTAGTTGTTGTTTTGATTGGTGTGTGCTTTTATAACTACTATATGGAGAATTGATCAAAGATTTTTTTCCCTCTAAACCAGTGGTGACAAACTGGCAGCCAGTGGGCCAGATGTGTCATGCATAGGCCACGCCCACCCCAGCTCCATGAATGGGGGAAATGTTGTGAAACTTCACGTGACAGCAACATGATGCAGTGATTTTGACACCCGTGCTCTAAACCATCTCCCTCGTCACCTGGATCTCTGCCAGTCAAAGGTCTCCATAGTCTTTACCAATGGTAACATATTCACTTTTCACACTGTGTGACATCAAAATTGGTGTTTGCATTTCCAATGAAGGTTTATAACATAGTGGTAGTGAAGGCAACACAGTTCATGTCAAGCTTGCTTTATTTTTCTTTTGCCATTCCAACACACTATTGTAGAAAACAAATGACAACTCTATATTTTAATCTTTCCAAGTATTAAGCTTATGTTCAGTAAGATCATAGAACAGGGGAAACACAAATTGCCTGAGATGAAAGATATCATGCCTGTGTTTAATATAATAAATACCATCTTAAAACTTATTTTGATTTATGTGAGATAATTCTCGACTTTCTTTTGCCTTCCAGTTTTAGATATGAGTTAACTATTTGTCAGAAAGTATTAAGAATAATTTCAAAGTGTAAATCAGGGGTGGGTTCCTGCCAGTTCTAACCTCTTCTATAGAAGAGGTTCCACAAATCTGCAGTGCCATTTAGAACCGGTTCCAGCTCCCTCCCCCTGCCCGTCTGCACATCATCAAGATGAAGAGCAAGAGAAGGGAGTTGAAGTTCACAAGTCTTCAAGCTATCAAGTTTGAACACCCCTGGGGTTTTTTTCTAAAGGGTTAGGGGTGGAAGGATCTTGTAACTTGACAGCTTTAAGACTTGCGTGCTTCAAATGCCAGAGTTTCTGAGCCAACATTTTGGTTGCTAAGCAAGAACGTTGTTAAGTGAGTTTCACCACATTTTACAAGTTGGCCATGCCCACCCAGTCAAATGGCTGGCAAGCCACTCCCATAAAACAGGCCACACCTACAGAAGAGGTTCTAAAAAAATTTAAAACCATCACTGGTGTAAATGTATTATATAGCATTGCATCCCCCCCCAATCAGCACTTAAATCAAACCAAGACAATATGCATTTATTTCTACCTCATACTTCTTCCAAATCATTTCAAATATTTCCTCTATGGTTAATAACATAAGAGGTTGCCTATGCAGCCTCAAAGCACTTATCTATCAATCTGAGTGTTATCCAAAGAAGCCAAAACATTCTGCTCACTTAGGGAAGGACGCATAGACTCTGTGGGTGTGCAAGGGGATGAATGATGTCATCTGTGCTCATATACCATGATGTCCCTGACACCATCATGGCTTCTATTGAATCCTAGTAGAGCATGGCTGTCAAACTCGTGGCCTTCAAGCCAGATGTGTCACATGCTGACTACGCCCACATCCGGTTTAGCAAAGAGGGGAAAAGTCATAAAAGTTACATGATGACAATGCAGGTTTGACACCCCTATAATAGAGGAACACATTTTTCTATCTCTCTTAGTATCCTGCAGGTAAAGAAATTACTTACAGGGGTAAGAAGTAGTCTGTTATGTTTGCTTGCTTGCCATTGTTTTAGAGCAAACATTATTTGAAAGCTTAACATGCTTATTTCTTTTTGTTTCCCTGGGAAATCATCAAATCTCAATGCATCTTTTTTTTTAAAAGGGGGGGGTTAGAAGGTCATGTTTGGCTGACTACTGATTGTCCACACCACTTATTAACACAGCAAAAAAGTGCCTCTCCATAACCTATCCTACTACAATCTATATAATAGATCATTTATTCCTACTATATGTAGTTCCAGTCTATATAAGTCTTTGGTCCATTCTCTGAATATTCAGCAGGGTGTGTATAGAGGAGAAGAAATATACATGCATACCTTCACAATTTAATTTTTTAACTATCTGTTTGATTGCTTAGAGATTTGAACCATACTTGGACCATAGGCTCACCGCTTCCAAAAGCTAGACAGCCACTGAACAGATGCAGAAAACTGTAATCAGGATTTATACAGCCCCCAACCGGTAAACCAAAGCTAAGCACAAAACATAAGATATCAATGATTAATGTTACCCTGGTAGAAGGAACACTTGTTACTTTGGTGGTTTAGGAATAATTAAAAATAAGAACATCTGGGAGATGTTTTCATTCCACTAAAACTTAACTAAAAATAATCCTCACATATGGCAGAAGTAGGAAAAGTAATTTAATTAAGGTCAAGTAGTATATGGAGGATTCAGCTTACAATTAGAACTTAGTTCATTTAGAACACAACAGAGGTGGGTTCCTACCAGTTCGCACCTATTTGGTAGAACCGGTTCGTCAAATCTACCGAACCGGTTAGAAAAGGTTCCACCAGTGGACCACAGGCCACACCTACAGAAGAGGTTCCAAAAAAATTTGAAACCCACCACTGGAACACAAGTGCATGCAGTAGAAGCACACGGACAAAACTGATGCAATTTAATTGATATATTTTAATGTAATCAAAAATATCTTTTGTCTTGGCTTTATTCATTGGAATAGAGCTCCATATTCACAATACATATCTATATCAACCAAACTACCAGAATCCAGCAAGTTTGCTGCACAAATTGAAATATCATTAATTAGGAGCAAATTCAAGAAAAGAAATAGATTTTTTGTAATCTTCTAAATAAAATAACCCAAATTCAGCAACTCTTGTGCAGAGAATTCCATAATATTGACTAAATCTATATATTATTTCCTATCAAACCATATTCTCAGAAAATTGCTGTAAGTATTTTTAAAGACATTAGCATTTGATATATCTTAGAATTAAGAATTTTCAGTTCCTTAAAACAAATTAGTTCTCTTTAACTTAATAGTCGTAAATACTTGGCTGCAATCTAGAGTGTATATCCAGACCCTGAATTCATCATTATTATCCAGATGAAAATTAAAATCTCAATAAAGATAATGTAAATGCACATTCTTGAAAAAGTTATTTGATGGTAAATTTTAATACCAAAATATTAAATGTCCAAACATCAAAATTGATATAACACATGTGAGAAAATGGAAAAGAAAACCATATATTTGGACTACATGACTACATTTTTGAAAGTATTCTTATCTGTAATATAATACGTTTATTGTTTCCGCATTTGGAAGTGCAGATGTTATGTTTGTATATTCAACGCCTGATTGTAAAACTTTGAATTTTTGCTTATGATTCAAATGTTAGCATGAGTAGGCCTTCAAAGTCTGAAACTGGAAAAAAAAACCTTCTTGTTCCAGGCTTAAGGAGGAAGAAGTAAGTGTTTGTGACATCAAAATTCATCATGAAATTACATGATACCTGATTATGTAGGATGCTGTCTGAAAAGAAACTAAAAGAGGAGATCAAAGCATTATCATTTAGTAGCTGTTGTTGGTTTCTTTCATTCATGCATGTAAGGAAGTCCCTTTGGAATTAGAGGTGACAGATGGCAGAACCCCATTTCAATATTAGGGAAAGAGAAAAAGAAAGGGGGATAATGATGAAATTCTACTCCTTGTATGCTTGCATAGAACATTGCAATACTGGGAATATAAAATGCAAATGGGAAAAGTCTCAATTGCAATGTTGTGACACATGTTTTGTCACTTGCCACTCCTTTTCTCCCCTGCAACTAGCTAAGGCAAGGAGGAAGGGGGAAATTCATTGTCCCAAGATTGAGGGTATTATGTCATACATTTATAAAATTATATCTAGCTTTTCAGAGCAGAGTGTAATAATATCCACAAGTAATCATAGTAGACCAAAAGACATCTTGCAATCAGAGAATTTACATTGGTCATTGTTCATCATCTACGAGAAAAAAGGTTGAGGCTTTTTAAAACTGAGTAAGAGTTGGATGGAAAACTTCCAAGGAATATCAACGATACAAACTGCAAGCCAATTTTTGTACTGTACTCATGAAGTTATCTGGTACAGTATTCAATTCAACTTAAGGGAAGCTTTACTATTTAATTTACAATACAATAGCAGAGTTGAAAGGGACCTTGGAGATCGTCTAGTGCAACCCCCTGCCTAGGCAGGAAACCCTATAAGACAAATGGCTATCCAACATCTTCTTAAAGACTTCCAGTGTTGGGGCATTCACAACTTCTGGAGACAAGCTGTTCCACTGATTACTTGTTCTAACTATCAGGAAATTTCTCCTCAGTTCTAAGTTACTTCTCTCCTTGATTAGTTTCCACCCATTGCTTCTTGTTCTACCTCAGGTGCCTTGGAAAATAGTTTGACTCCCTCTTCTTTGTGGCAACCACTGAGATATTGGAACACTGCTATCATGCCTCCCCTAGTCCTTCTTTTCATTAAACTAGACATACGTAGTCCCTGCAACCGTTCTTCATATGTTTTGGTCTCCAGTCCCCCAATCATCTTTGTTGCTCTTCTCTGCACTCTTTCTAGAGTCTCCACATCTTTTTTACATCGTGGTGACCAAAACTGAATGCACTATTCCAAATGTGGCCTTACCAAGACATTATTTGATCCCTATGATTGCTAATTGTCTTAAAGAAGACCTACAATCCTGTATCCAAACAAGTAACAAGTATCAGAAAAGCATTGACTCCACCTTGGGAGAGATGGTCTATGACTTCAAGGTCTTGGATGCAACCATCAGCCCAACTGAAAGAATTAAAAACCAACAACATAAGCCCACTGTCTTTGCTTATGCCCCTGTGAATGATTTCATAAGGGGGCTGTAATTTTTCTCTTTGCTCTAGTATTTGAAAGGGTTGATTGTATTAATTTGTTTGTAGCATTTAATTAATGCTGTTTAAAATAGATTTTTTCCTAAAATTAGTACCCAACAGCTGATATTTAATGTTGGTTGCCTTTGATTCAAGCAATCATCACATAGTCAATGAGACAAATTGTCATCGATATCCTGACTTTTCATGCATTTGTCTAATCCATTTTTAAAACCGACCTAGTTGGTAGTCATCACAATGAGGGAAGCAAAGCTTATGGTTTAACTATGCATTGTGCAAAAGAATCTAAAACAAGCTAATTCCTCTGGACTCTGGAAGGAAAATGGGATCTAAAGAGGCTGAACTGGTCCTTGGCACTCTAAATCTGATGATTCCTCAGCAAATCGAGGGGTCTTTGAAGGACAGGACAACAAAAAACACCATTTGTAAAGGTCACTTTGGAAGCTACCTCCAACTTTATTTTAAGCATTAGCTTTATTTGAAAAGCTTATGGAGGCTTCATATAAGGTGAACAGCTATGCACTGGAGCATCCTTATTCCACATTATGAATTATTCCAGTCTTAAGAAGTTTATTGCATGGGCTCAAAGACATTAATAATTTCTACTGCTGTGAAACAAAATGTTGGACCAGACTGCTAAAGTACAGAACCAACCGACAAGTGAATATCAAGCACATACCCATTTGTAAATGCAGCACCATTAATGCATAATCTTAAGAAGCTTATTTACCCTCATTACATTTAATCTATTCATTAATGTGCTGATCTCTCCAGACACCACAATTATTTAAATGCATTCTCTCTGCGCTTCAAGATTTTAGCCAAATTTAAAATGCTCTGCAGCAGTTTGAACAGAAGGTGAAAGCCATTATTCCCACAGCATACCATATCTTAAAGCAAATTCAGTATTTCCCTTTATGTTATGTAACTAACCCTGTCCTTCACTCACCTGTGTGTTTTCTGATCCAAAAGTCTAACAGAGGATAATTTATGTGACTGTTCTACTTAATTTAATGTAGCTCTCTTATGCACATCACTGGACAAAAAAGGATGTCTCTTCTATCCACCCCCATTACTCTCTATGACAATGAATTAAATTAAAATTATGCTAACACTTATCTTCCCAACACTGCATTAAAAGAGGAAATATGCCCTAAATGCAAATTTAAAAGTAAATAAAACCTAAACCTGAGCCTTTTGACAAATGACTGTGATGATCAGAAGCTGTTTTGGATTTAGATTGGAATAATCATGCAGAATGAAATAAGTGAAATAATTAGAATGCATGTTCTACACCTTTGCATCACACAAGTGTCATTGTTGGGCAATCAGTAAAGGCTTGCCAGAGGAAACCAAGTAATTTGTCTCTCCATGTAGGTCCCAATCAGAACAGAATCTTGGGTAGGCAGACAAGTGATTACAGCATTAGATGGAAACTTGAAGGTTGAAGCAGTCAAGATATTCAGGGCAAAGCATATAATCTTCACTATAAGTCATCATGATAGAAGATCAGTTTCCAACCTATGATCACTAGAGGTCATTGGATGGTTTCTAAGCCAATATCATCCAGCAACCAATTATGCTAGGGGTCTCCAACCTTGGCAACTTTAAGACTTGTGGACTTCAACTCCCATGAAGTGGAGTTGAAGTGGACTTCAACTCCACTTCATGGGAGTTGAAGTCCACAAGTCTTAAAGTTGCCAAGGTTGGAGACCCCTGGATTATACTATTACAAGTCCAGATGTTGTTGTTGAATTATAATATTTTTACTATGGTCTAAGCAAAGTGAAGATATTTAAACTGATAGTTTGAAGACATGGATATTTACAGTTTCTTCATTGTTGGAGGTTTGGGAACACCGTTCTCTAATGGCATTTCCAAACAGGCAAGTGAGATAAGAAACCAATTTCTCAAGATCACTGAGATATCCATGTAGGTACTACAGTTGTAAATCATTGATTGTACAGGGAAATTATAGAATTTTCTGCTATTGGAACTGTTGATTATTTAGATGACTAAACAAGCTCATGAAGGGAAGGTCAGTCATTTTGATGGATATATATTATTTCCAAAAGAAAAAGCATCAACCATTCAGAACACTTGTTAAAAGTTATATGGAAGAAGACTATGCGCATTTGGTCAGGGTTAGGACTCCAAGGTTCTTGTGTAATGTAACCATGGGATTGCTGCACCATTCTTCAGGGTGGTCATGGTTACCATTGTTTTGATATAACACTGGAGCCAATCTATATTTAAATGTTTCTGGAGTCATCTTGATCTGATATTTTGTTGAAAGTTCTTTTTTGCCTTGCCTTATAAAATGTATTTATTTCTAGTAAGATTTCAGAGAATTATCTGCAGATACAAGCACAAATTTTGAAAAACATGCAGTATTAATTCCTCTGACATCCCCACCATAAACCAAGAAGATGAAGGAAGATGTACCAAGAAGATATGCATAAGAAAGAAAAGCAATTAAAACTATAATTACCTGGAATCTAATAAACATATCATGTAACATCTCAACCAGAGGTGGGTTGCCAATTTTTTTTACTGCCTGTTCAGGTGCACTCATGCGCACACTGCTTCTGCGCATGCACAGAAGTGTCCAGGCTGGAGGGAGGAGCCTCCCGTCACCGCTACTACTGGTTCAACCGATCCAGCCCAAACCAGGAGCAACCCACCTCTGATCTCAACTAAAGAAATACTTCCCTTCTTTTGATAAACAGATACAAAATGTTTCATGTAAAGTTGCTCTAACTATTTTTATATTTTCTTAAGCAAAAGCCCTTATCATATCTCATTCTCTCCCCTGTTGCCTTTCTTAGTGGATACTATTTCCAGCAATCTGTTTCAGTCCAATTTGTGGTTTCTTAGGAAACGCAAACATTTATTTTGTGATTCTATTTTCTTGGCTTTCATGAAGAGCCTTGGTTTTACAATTGACTGATCTAAGGCCCAGGGTCAGGTCAGACAATACTCAGATAGATCATTTCTTATATACACCAAAGACAAATTCCTTATGTGTCCAATCACACTTGGCCAATAAAGAATTCTATTCTATAAAGAATTATATTGGTGGAACATAAAATACATTTGAACAGCTTTCTTCCTTCTTTCCTCATTTCCAATGGCCAATTATTCTCAAGGATTATTCTTCATTCCACAGAGGTTCAGATCATACAAATTCCAAGATTATACTCAGAAATCAAATCTCTACCTATATGGAACATGATTTGTGGGTTTAGTCTCCAATTTAAGAAATACTGCACTCTAGTAAAGGTAAAGGTTCCCCTTGCACATATGTGCTAGTCTTTCCTGACTCTAGGGGGCAGTGCTCATCTCTGTTTTGAAGCCAAAGAGCCAGCGCTGTCCAAAGACATCTCCGTGGTCATGTGGTCGGCATGACTAAATGCTGAAGGTGCACAGAACGCTGTTACCATCCCACCAAAGGTGGTTCCTATTTTTTCTACTTGCATTTTTACATGCTTTCAAACTGCTAGGTTGGCAGAAGCTGGGACAAGTAATGGGAGCTCACTCCATTACACGGTGCTAGGGATTTGAACTGCCGAACTACTGACCTGTTTGATCAAGAAGCTTAGTGTCTTAGCCACTGAGCCACTGTGTCCCTACTGCACTCTAGAGATGAAGGCTAAAATGCAGGGTGGGCACTAACAATACATTTATCCTCTGCATAAGGGAGAAATCTATAAAAATATCATATAAATCAGCTTTGTACACATTTGCCGCATAACCCACAATCATGTCACCACTTTTCTTCCCGGCTCATGGTTTGCTGCCAATGTACTTGGAGGGCAAACTGATCATTCTAAAGAGCATAGCATAAGCCAAGAACAGAACTAAAGAGACAATGGCCTGATTATACCTTCTAAAAGTAATTTCCTTAAAAGCAGTCTTTTAGGTCTTTTGTTCAGCAGAGTTATTCCTCACAATCTTGGATGCCTTTAGGAATTGGGTTGGAGCAAAGTAAATGTGCAGAAAAACATACATTTCCTACAGAGAGCTAAATTTTTATCAATAGAAGTCAAAGTGGAATATTACCAAGAAACCAGCAAGAGTTACACAGGTTAAAGTGTGTAGCCATGTTAAAGTAATCTTTAATGTAGCTTTGCAAGGCCCATCAGCTACTACAATATACAGTGTTTATCAGAATAAAAAATGCCAGCCATTATTTGCCTGGGAGATTTTTTTTTTGCCCCAAGGCCCATGATTCTTAATATAAGTGTGAGGAAAGCAGTAAAAGTGATGGGTATTGTGGGTAAGAAATCAATATTTCAGCACTGCATCTCACATCTGTCACTTCTATTGACTATAGATTTGATCTCACAACAGTATTGTGAAATCTAATTACCAAACCATAACATCACAATTTTAGATATCTTCATCTTATTTTACAAGACCAGATGGGGGTGTATTTCTTTCCTAATAGTGTGCCACTGCCCAATAGATCAACTCTACAAATGAGCATTCAACTCTGTCGATACATATAAAAGGACAAATTCAGGAGCTTTGCCTTTTACAATTATGGGAATCTGAGGGATTCCTGAGGTTTTAAGCATATAACTTTTGAGAAAGACAAACTGATTTTCCAGAAACATTATCTTGCCATAATATCTTTTGTATAACAACTATACAAAATGGAACTATATTTTGGCACAATAGCAATAGCACTTAGATTTAAATATTGCTTCACAATGCTTCACAGCCCTCTCTAAGTGGTTTACAGAGTTAGCATATTGCCCCAACAATCTGGATTCTCTTTTTACCAACCTCAGAAGGATCGAAGACTGAGTCAAGCTTGACCTGTGAGAATTGAACTGCTGACAGTCAGCCAAATTAGCCTGCAATATAGCATTCTAACCACTGTGCCACTGTGGCCATCACAAAATAAACTTCATGTGTATCACCCTTTAAAAAGATCTATATAAAGGTTTTCCAGTCCAGGTATATAAATCTCATGAATTTAACCTTAAATGTACAAATATAAACTTCGAACAATTTCCTGAAAATCAGCAAAGCAGAAGTTGGGGGAAACATTCAAAAATTCAAAACAAAAACAAAAACCATGAGTCAGCTATTCTTAGCTGCAAAATTAAAATTTTTAGAACAATTAAGAAAATCTCTCTTCCATTACATTTATTTATTTATTTAGCATATGGCAGTGATGGCTAACCTTTTTTGTGCCAAAAGCGGGAGGAGCGCAGGGGGGTTGTGTGCATGCATGCCACACTTATAATGCTATGTGCACCCCCCACATGCATGTGCATGTGGCCAGCCACCCCGCCCGTACATGCTTTTGGCATGATTTTTGCATCCTCCCCGGGCTCCAGAGGATGTCTAGGAGCCTGGGGAGGGCGAAAAACGGACCTATGGGGAACATGGAAGTTCAGGAATGGTGACTTCCAGTTTGTCCATAGGGCTGATTTTCAACCTCTGGAGGCTTCAGGAGACTTTCCTAAAGGCTCTGGAGGGTTAAAAACAGCCCTACAGACAAACCGGAAGTGACTTCTGAAGGCTCTGGAGGGCAAAAAACAGCCCTATGAGTTTAGTGGATCGAGGAAGAGAAGAGACGAGAGCCAGGACTACTGAACAAAAGGTTTATTGTAAGAACTATTTACAGGTGATTCAAACCTCATCCCTGCTTGACAGCTATTTAAATGAGCTGTCAGAGCAGGGATAGCCAATAGGCGCTCATCAACTGCCAGGCAACTGATGACGCTGCACCTCAACCAATCAGGGCGCCTCTGGCAGCTAGCAACAGGCGATGCTGCGCCCCAGCCAATCAGGGCGCAGCCCAGCTTATTGCTAGCTGCCTGGTCGTATGTCGAGGACTTTCCGAGTCCTCAACACCCAGCAAACTGGAAGTCCGTTCCTGAACTTCTGGTTTACCCATAGGGCCAGTTTTTTGCCCTCCAGAGACTTCAGGAAAGCCTCTGGAAGGCAGTTTTTCAAGGAAGCCTCCAGAAGGCAAAAAAACAGTCTCAAAAGAAGGCTGAAGTCAGCTGGCCAGTACACCCATGCACACTGGAGCTGACAGTTCCTCGGTGAACCAAGGTGCCCTCCTGGATCCACTGCCATGGAGAGGCCGCAAAGGTGCAATCCAATCCAGAGCCCTAGTCGCCATTGCATTCCAGCTGGTGACCAAGGCTTCTGTCGGAGTGTGGGCAAGAGAGTCGGGTATCTCCCCAAGCTCCATTTGAAACCTCAATGGGTCCATCAGGTGCCTGGGGCGGAACCATTTAATTGGCTCCACCTCCCTGCAGAGGGGGAGTAGCTTCTGAAAATCAAGCCTCAACAGGAAGTGATCTGACCATGACAAGGGTAAGGTCTCTATCTCCCTTAATTCAAGATCACGTTTCCACTGCCCCGAGAGAAACACAAGGTTGAGTGTGTGTCCCACTCTATGTGTCAGACCCTGAATTACTTGGGTCACGTCCATGGTTGTCATGGAAGCCATGAACTCCTGCGCTCCCATAGAGCGTTCGCCCAGTGATGGCAAGTTGAAGTCCCCCAGTACTATCAGTCTGGGGAACTCAACTGCCAACTCAGCTACTGACTCTAGGAGGGCAGGCAGGGCTGTTGAGACACAGCTGGGAGGTAGGTACATCAAAAACAAGCCCACTTGAACCCCTAGGTCCAACTTCAAGAGCAGAGACTCACACCCCACAGTCTCTGGAGCAGGGATCCTGCGAGGAACTAACGATCTTTGGATAATAACTGCCACTCCCCCACCCCTTTTTCTGGTGTCAAGGTTGATGGAGCACCTGAAACCCTTCTGGGCACATTTCTGAGAGGGGGACTCCTCCCTCATGTCCCAGCCAGGTTTCAGTAATACATGCCAGGTCTGCCCCCCCCCCATCAAGTATTACGTCCCGGACGAGGGGAGCTTTATGAATCACAGACCTGGCATTTAGCAACAGCAACTTGAGGCCAGGGCCCTGGCTTCTCTTGTCACCAGGTCCTGGAGTTGAGCTTACAGGGCCGGAACAAGGGATCACTGTAACGTAGCGAGCCCTTCTTCCCTGGCAATGGCTAGCCCTGTAACCCCTGTCATACTTGCCTTTCCCAACCATGACCGGGATGCTCCAACCCGTCCCTGTTCCCATAGACCCCCCTCTCTCCCTCCCATGGCCCCCGTATTCCTCGGCAGGCCACACCTATCAGTCATTCTAGGGCCAGGGGTAAGCCTTGGCCCCCTACCACTTCTGCTTATGCACTCAGTGGAGGGGGCACCAGGCTGTGTTCCTGGCCCTCTCGTATATACTACAACCATTCTCTCATTCAAACCCCACTATGATCATTTAAAAATTACAGAGTTACAAACATAATAATATAAAATTAATTAATTTAAATTAAAAGTGGGAGGGCTGTGGAAGAGGACCAAAGAAGCAACACATGTGTAGTAGTATTTATTCATTTCAATGTGCACTTTTTGTTCTTCTTATCCAGAATATTGATTACAATATATTAAAATGACAGCAACATTTTTTTAAAAATCACAATATGCTTCAAAGCACTTAGATACTGTTAAATATCAGGCACATTGCAAAATTCTAGATGGATAGGTTAAAGAATTTGTGGGCAAGGAAGAGAGGCATTTCCTGAATATGAGGATTTGACTGTTAAGGGTTGAAATGGAAGCACGAGGATTAATTCACTAAACTTTCCCATCTATTCCTTTTAAGCATAGCACTTTGAAATCAATGAAGGGTGTCCCCAATAATATTACAATAGTGTCCACAGTAGAAGATAAAATTAATAAAATGTTGACCACACAATTGTTCAAGACAAGATGCTGTAACAAAGAATTAAAATCCATAAAGGCAAACTTCTCTTCTCTTCTCCTTCTCACCTCTCTACCTTATAAAATACTAATCACAAGTATTGTTCAAATGGAAGGTCAACTCTCTCTGGTAAAGAAATCCCAAATTCCCTTCACTTTTCTCTCTCTCTCTCTCATATTATATAAATCACAAATATTTCCCCTTTGTTTTGGCAATGGGGCCTTTGGGAAAATTCTGAAACTCCAAAGAAACAAAACTATAGGGAATCCAGCTAGTTATTTCACTCCAGGGAAAATATCATTTGGCCTGAAACAGCCTGTTCTGTTATGGAATTCAGCATTGGGGTAAATTTGATGCATGGCCTACTCAATAAAATACAAGCTCAGACAACATTTTTCTACAGTTGATTACATCAATCATCAGCTGTTTTCTATGATGTAGAGCCAACCACCTTGCACAACAGACTTATTTAACCATTTTCTGTGGCATTTCTTCCCCAACAAATGGTCACAGATAAGATATTGGAGTAATAATTACTTTCTCACCAGTGCCATATGCTGCATTTATAATATCCCAAGATTCAAGAAATCTGATAAAAGTGTCCTGTAGAGGATATCAATATCAGAGGAACAAATGAAGGACAGTTTCCAAAATCTAGCCTCAAATGGTTTTTAATAAATAAACAAACACTGCCATGAAGTTGTTGGACATGATTCAATTATTTCTTTAGCAGTTTTCATCATTAGCACAACTAAATAAAATAAGTAGCTGGATGATGACTTTGTAGAACAAGCGGGATTGGCATAAATTTGTGCAAACTTTCATGTTCTCTATTACCCTCAATCAAGAAAGCAAGAAGAAAGGAAAATTAAATAAAGTGGGTTTTCATAGATCTTTCACAAGATTTGTATTGTCAAATCAGTCCCAAATTGCCAGAACTGATGGTAATTTATTGCCAATAGATCAAAACTATTTAACTGGCCCATCAAAAGGAGTAAAACAAAAGCAGATCCTCCCAGTTCTGCAACAAAAAAGAGATTGCATTGCACTGGTCTAGGAAGCAAGGAAATCATTTTCATTTCTGCATTAGTTAGTTAGTTAGTTAGTTAGTTAGTTAGTTAGTTAGTTAGTTAGTTAGTTAGTTAGTTAGTTAGTTAGTTAGTTTGTTTGTCAAACATGTGCAAGATAACAGGTATAAGTATAAACATGGACATGAACACAGGAAATAGGTACGAATAAATGGGAAAAATAGGACAGGGGTGGTAGGCATACTGGTGCGCTTATGCACACCCCCTTACAGATCTCTTGGGAAAAGAGTGAGGTCCATGCTAGATAGCTAAGGGTTAAAGTTATGGGGGTTTGAGGATGTAACAACAGAGACGGGTAGTGCATTCCACACATTGACCACTCTGTTGCTGAAGTCATATTTTCTGCAATTGAGTTTGGAGTGGTTTCTCTTGAGTTTGTGTCTATTGTTTGCCCATGTATTATTGCGGTTGAAGCTGAAGTAGTCATTGATAGGTAGGACATTGTAGCAGACAATTTTGTGTACTACGTTTAGGTCAAACCTTAATCAGCATAGTTCTAGGTTCCCCAAGTCCAACATTTCAAGCCTGGTGACATAAGGTATTGTATTGTGAGCAGAGGAGTGGAGTACTCTTCTTGTGAAATACCTCTGGATTCACTTGATTGTATTCATGTCCGGATGTGGATTCCAGGCAGATGAGATGTATTCGAGAATTGGTCTGGCAAAAGTTTTGTATGCTCTAGTTTTGCAGTACAATGTTACCGGAGAAGAAACTTTGTAAAATTATTATGGAGAATAATATGCTGAAATCAGTTGAACTGCACTATTGCAATTATACCTAGTGTTAAAGGGATCTCTCCCTTCCTAACTTGCAGCTCTTCTTGTATTAAATCCTCTTCATTGGGAACTAGAACCCATCACAAATGTCTAAATAGGATATCTTCTAAAGGACAAAAATGTTTCAATTCACAATAATATCTAATGGGACATAGAAATCATGCAACGATCCATTTTCAAATCATTAATCCAATTTAAATTATCAACTCAGTTAAAATAACTGAATGAGCTCCAGATAGTTTGTCCTAGCTTCTCTCCACCTAGCAGTTTGAAAGCATGTAAATGCAAAAAGACAAATAGGTATCATTTTGGTGGGAAAATAACAGGGATATGAAAGGAGCCCCTTCAGCATCCCCTGAATGGCAGCAGTGATGTCACTAGCTAATCCTTTCATCCCAGAAGCACCAGTAGGTTCTTCCAACATGAATGCAGTACGTTAAAACAACTTATTTGAAAAGTCAATCTAATTCATGTAATCACCAGTTCAACATACCAGTTTGTTTCAGCTCAGTCAATCTAAGTCACTCATTTGCATTACCGATTCAATTTAATAAAAGGAAGAGTGTAACTGTGCCAAAATTCAACAAATCAGCAAGTCAACTGACAGTATCCAATTCATTTAGCTACAGAGATTTGATTTGAAGATTCAGGGTGATTTGACTGAATTTCCTGCAAATCAGTACAACCCTGAGGTCTTTGCCTTGGTTCAGTCCATTCTGAGGATTAGTCTAAAATTTCTGTGGCTAAGCAAGATAGTTAAGTGAGTTTTGTCCCATTTATGACCTGTCTTGACACATTTATTAGCTGAATCACTGTAGTTATTAAATTAGTAACATGGTTCTTAAGTGAAGCTGGCTTCCTGACTGACTTTGCTTGTCAGAACATTGCAAAACGTGATCACATGAGGCTCTGTCATAAATATGAGTTAGTTGGTAAGTGTCCTAATTTTGATCACAAGTCCATGGGGAGGCCGCAATGGTTGTTAAGTGTGAAAAATGGTCATATGTCACCTTTTTCAGTGCTGTTGTAACTTGGAACAGTCACTAAACAAATGGTTGTGAATTGAGACGACTTATAATGATTGAGATTTTTCCAGATTTGGTCACAGAGAGGTCACGCTATATTTCAATTCCTGATATGTCTTATTTGCTAAACCAAAAGAGATCCCGGAGGGTTTACAGGGGAAACATCATTATGTACCCTCCTTCCCACCAAAAATCTCTCCATCAATTAGAATGGTCATTGAGGAGGATGTGAATTCAGCTTTCCCTGCTCCAAGGCACATTCCTAGCCAAGAATAACTGCCAGGAAAGCTTAATCCCAAATAAGAGACTACATCTCTACAGTCAAATGTATTTTTAAAAAATCCCAAAAGAAATAGGGCTAGAAACTTTTTAGAGAAGCGAATCTGGGCAGTGCACTTGGACCTTTTCCTTTGTCTCAATCCCAAGGATAACATTTATACTTATTTGTACCCACCAATATTCTCCTGGACCTGAACTACAAAACTGAGCAAGCTAATACTGTAGTAAATTGATGCTGCCTCCTGTTACATCTGTTCTACTCTGCTCATTAATTGCCTGCCACAGTTACTGAGGCATCACGCCAGCCTCATTGCCACTTCTTGTTTGGCCATCTTGTCTTCTCATATTAATCCGATTCCCGTTGGCTTTTCTTTTTTTAAAAAAAAGCTCACACAGTAACCATTTTTGCCAACTGACATTATGAATATCTATTACTATAATATGATGTGAAATTTATTTGATTCAATGAGTAAGAAGGCAAGTGAAAAGAAGGCATTTTCTTCTTAGTACTAGCCCCAATGAAAGAGCAACAGAATCTTTTTCCTAACTAGACTGATAAGGAAAGAATCAAACATCTGTCAGCTGTCCTTTAAATAGTACCCTTTAAAAAGCTGCCATTATATAAAGACATTCTTTTTGCATGCACCCATATTCTAACATGAAGAATAAGAATGCAAGAGCACTAACTCTTAGTCAACAATTTCAAAAAACAAATAGAAAGAAAAAACAATTAAATCAATCAAGATCATTAAGTGAGCCCTCATAGAAGTACGTTGTTGAAAAAGAAGTTAGCCTGGTGGAAGAACATACATACATTCATTCATTCATTCATTCATTCATCTATCTATCTGAGTTTTTGAGGGTTTTTTTTTTTTTTGAGTTTATTGGGATTTATAGGCCGCCCTTTTCCCTGAGGGGACTCAGGGCGGCTTACAACCACAAGGGAGGGGGGTGCAGTGTCAAAAAAAAAATGTGAACAAAGAAAATAGTAAAAACACAACTTTCGTTCAGCAATCAAACACTCGGGCGGGTGAATTGGAAACCTATCCCCAGGCCTGCTGGGAGAGCCAGATCTTGAGGGCTGCGCGGAAGGTCTGGATGGTGGTGAGGGTACGGATCTCAATGGGGAGATCGTTCCACAGGGTCGGAGCTGCAACAGAAAAGGCTCTCCTCCGTGTGGTCGCCAGTCGGCATTGACTGGCAGATGGGATTCGGAGGAGGCCCAGTCTGTGCGATCTAATTGGTCGTAGGGAGGTGATCGGCAGAAGGCGGTCTCTCAAGTACCCAGATCCACTACCATGGAGTGCTTTAAAGGTGGTCATCAGTACCCTGAAGCGCACCCGGAGACCAACAGGTAGCCAGTGCAGCTCGCGGAGGACGGGTGTAATGTGGGCGAACCGCGGTGCACCCACTATCACTCGCGCGGCTGCATTCTGGACTAGCTGTAGTCGCCGGATGTACTTCAAGGGCAACCCCATGTAGAGCCCATTGCAGTATTCCAGCCTAGAGATCACAAGGGCTCGAGTGACTGTTGTGAGAGCCTCCCGATCTAGGTAGGGCCGCAACTGGCGGACCAGGCGAACCTGGGCAAATGCCCCCCTGGTCACAGCTGACAGCTGGTGGTCAAAAGTCAGCTGTGGGTCCAGGAGGACTCCTAAGTTGCGGACCCTATCTGAGGGGTATAAAATTTGACCCCCCAGCCTAAGCGTTGGTACATTAGCCAAATTATTGGGAGGGAAGCACAACAGCCACTCGGTCTTGTCCGGGTTGAGTACCAGTTTGTTAGCGCTCATCCAGTTCTTAACGGCCTCTAGACCCTGGTTCATCACGTCCACCGCTTCATTGAGTTGGCACGGGGCGGACAGATACAGTTGCGTATCGTCCGCATATTGGTGGTATTTTATCCCATGCCTCCGAATGATCTCGCCCAGCGGTTTCATGTATATGTTAAATAGTAGGGGGGATAAGACCGAACCCTGGGGCACCCCACATGTTAGGGGCCTCAGGGACGATCTCTGCCCCCCGACCAACACCGACTGCGACCTGTCCGAGAGGTAGGAGGAGAACCACTGCAGAACAGTGCCTCCCACTCCCACCTCCCGCAGTCGTCGCAGAAGGATACCATGGTCGATGGTATCGAAAGCCGCTGAGTGGTCAAGGAGAACCAGGATGGACGCATAGCCTCCATCTCTGGCCCTCCAGAGATCATCGGTCAATGCGACCAAAGCGGTTTCTGTGCTGTAACCAGGTCTGAAGCCAGACTGGAAGGGGTCAAGATAACTAGCTTCCTCCAAGGCCCATTGAAGCTGGAAGGCCACCACCTTCTCAACAACCTTCCCGATAAAGGGGAGGTTGGAGACAGGACGAAAGTTGTTTAAAATGGCTGGATCCAAGGATGGTTTCTTCAGGAGGGGTCTCACCACCGCCGTTTTAAGTACGGCGGGGAAGTGCCCCTCCCGAAGGGAGGCGGTCACGACCGCCTGGATCCAGCCATGTGTCACCTCCCTGCTGTTGGCAACCAGCCAGGAGGGACACGGGTCCAGAATGCAGGTGGAGGCACTTACAGCTCGAATGGCCTTGTCCACATCCCCAGAGGCAACATCCTGGAACTCAACCCAGAGATGATTTGCCAAGTGGTCCTCCTGTGTCTCGGCTGGATCTACTGCGGTGGAGTCCAAGTCCGACCGAAACCGAGCTATTTTGTCCGCCAAGAATTGAGCATAGTCCTCAGCCCTACCCTGCAAGGGGTCTCCCGCATCCCTCCTATTAAGGAGGGAGCGGGTTATCCTAAACAGGGCGGCTGGGCGTGACTGGGCGGACGCAACCAAGGCAGAGATGTATGATCTTTTGGCAGTTCTTAATGCCCTAACGTAGTCCTTGGTGCAGGTGGTCAGAAGTGCTCGGTTCGCCTCGGACTTATCGGACCTCCACAGGTGCTCTAGGCATCTCCTCCGGCGTTTCTTCTCCCGGAGCTCCTCGGTAAACCAAGGAGGCCTCCGGGATCCACTGACCCGGAGGGGCCGTAGTGGCGCAATCCGATCAAGAGACTCCGACGCCGCCGAATGCCAGGCGGCAACCAGAGTCTCCGCCGAACTGTGGGCGAGAGTATCAGGAATAACCCCAAGCTCCGTCTGGAACCTCAACGGGTCCATAAGTCGCCTGGGGCGGAACCACCTGGTCGGTTCCTCCTCCCTACGGTGGGGGTTTGGCCTCCGGAAGTCAAGCCTCAGTAGGCTGTGGTCTGACCACGACAGGGGTATGATCTCATTACCCCTCAGACCAAGATCACACATCCACTGCTCCGAGAGGAATACGAGGTCGAGCATGTGACCCGCTGCATGGGTTGGGCCCCGAATTACCTGGGTCAAGCCCATGGCTGTCATGGAAGCCATGAACTCCTGCGCCCCATCAGAGCGTTCACCGAGCGATGGCAAATTGAAGTCCCCCAGAACTATAAGCCTGGGGAACTCAACTGCCAGCTCGGCTACTGACTCGAGGAGCGAGGGGAGGGATGCTGCAACGCAGTTGGGAGGCAGGTACGTTAGCAGCAAACCCACTTGACCCTTGAGGTCCAACTTTATCAGCAGGGACTCACACCCGACAAGCTCCGGAGCAGGGACCCTACGAGGTAACAAAGACTCCCAGATAACAATAGCCACACCGCCACCCCTTCTCTGGGCTCTCGGCTGATGAAGCACCTGAAATCCCTCTGGGCACATCTCTACAAGGGGGACTCCTCCTTCTGTGCCCAGCCAGGTTTCAGTAATACATGCCAGGTCTGCCCTCTCGTCAACAATTAAGTCCCGGACGAGGGGAGCTTTGTGAACAACAGACCTGGCATTTAGCGACAACAGCCTGAGACCAGGGTCCTGACTGCTCGCGCCATCTGGTCTTGGAGTGGGACTCATAGGGCCGGAAGGAGGGATCTCTGTGATGTAGCGAACCCTCCTTCCCCGGTAATGGCTTGCCCTAAAGTCCCCGCCATATCTGCCCCTCCCTGTTATGACCGCAATGCTCCGACCCTCTCCCGTGGCCGTAGTCCCCCCGACCACCCCGGTGACCCTTGCAAATCCCGGCAGGTCCTCCGAGTCAATCATACCCAAGCTCTCACACAAGCAGTCCTCACGAGTAGTTAAAAAACACAGATTACAACAATAATAATAATAAAAGTGAGGTCATTCACACCATCCCAGACAATCTCATGCACTCAACATACCAATTTAAAAATTAAAATTTAAAAATTAAAAGTTGCGCAAGTTGGCTATCTATCTATCTATCTATCTATCTATCTATCTATCTATCTATCTATCTATTTATTTATTGGTACGATTTATAGGCCGCCCATCCTGGAGGACTACATCAGTGTAGAGGGGAAAAACTGATTTTGTAGAGAAGGAAGAGCACAGCTTGGACAGTCATTGAGAAAACCCTTATTGTCATTCAAAATGTAAGAAATAAAATAACGCATGTGAGAAAAGGACCTATGAAATGAAGATGAAAGATATAGGGAAGACACAAATCCTGGAGAAGACAGGTGTTCAATATCCCAACCCCAACTTACTATGGCCTTATGAGTCATCAATGAGTATTTTTAATTGTGCCTGAAATAAATGGAGAATTATTTCATTGTAATATATATTTACCACTTTAAATCTTATATGAGAAAAAAGAGAGAAGAAAAAAGAGGAGGACAGATTAAAAACAGTCCTAACAGAAACATATGTTATATTCGTAAAACCATAAAACTTTTTAAATACATCAAACCCAGATCACAGAGAATAATTTTGGTCAATCTTTCCATTTCACTAATAACCTGGAAACTTAAAAATATAAAGGAGAGACAGTGATCTACCAGTGATCACCATATTACTGACTGAATAGTAATATTTTTGCTATATTTGGTTAATCCATAATTCTTCTTATAATGATAAGTTTCAAGTAAATAATCCAGAAATACATTCACAGCATTTTTAAACATTTTTGGGAGGGAGATGACATAAAAATACAATTTTGTTAAATTAATATCATCCATTTATAATGAGATACATATTTAATATTCTGTAAAATCTTTAGCCATTGAATTTTTAATATACAATATGCCAATTTTTTATTCCCAGGTTCTTGAAAATAACTAATATCCACCTTAGCTAAACTCCATGTTTTTTAAAAAATACTACAGACTAAGAATCAACCCAAATACATTTCAATATTGTTAGTAATAAAGAAATTTTGCATATGCTTAAGCATCTGAGCACCTGTCTTTATTACTCACTATAAGTCTAACAACTGGAATAGTTTTTGGACCCCAAGGACAGCTAATTCATCACTTGATGCAGTTTTTATTATTAACTGACTTGCAATTAAAATGAGGCCAAGAACATCATCATTTGTTATAGTTTATAAATAGTATCTATTCACCTGCAATAGAACTGGTCTATACTGGTTGAGACACAATATCATAAATCCTACTCATGTAATGAGATACTATATTTTCAGGGAATTTGCCAACAATAACATTGGTAAATCAACGAACATGTACAATAACTACAGTAAATCATTAATTGCTTTGATATGTGTTCAGAGAATAACAGGAACTAAAAGAAACAGGGGAGGGAGAAATTACTAACACCCCACTCCCCAAAAAAAGCTGAATAGGTTATTTCTGTTTAATTTATCTGGTATGGGTCATATATTATGTCTATGAAGATATCTAACCTGTTCCTATAATAAAGGAAGTAGTCTGGTTTGTGAAACAAAAACAAAAACTGAAGGATTTTCAGCTTACTTCCAGTCAAATATTCTCCAAATATTACACACATTTATATTTTTGTCCCAGCCTACAGATGTGCAGGTACAGGACCATCCCCATTGTTGTGACCAGAGACACAAGATAAAATATTAAAAACGGATGAAACAGATTTAATGTATGACATTGTTTATTCTCTGTCTTCTGTAGATCTTCTGTCCATCTATTACCGTATCATCCATCTAAATTTGACTTGTTAAAAATGGCAGGAAATGTTAAGATGGAAAGGGGAAATTATCTCCAGTGGTGGGTTTCAAATTTTTATAGAACCTCTTCTGTAGGTGTGGCCTGCTTTGTGGGAGTGGCTTTCTGGCCATGTCACTGGGTGGGAATGGCTTGCCAGCCATATGACCGAGTGGGAGTGGCTTGGCAGCCATGTGACTGGGTGGGCATGGCCAACTTGTAAAATGTGGTGAAACTCACTTAACAATGCTCTTGCTTAGCAACCAAAAAGTTGGCTCAGAAACTCTGGCATTTGAAGCACGCAAGTCTTAAAGCTGTCAAATTACAAGACCCTTGCACCCCTAACTCTTTAGAAAAAAAACAACCCAGAGGTGTTCAAACTTGACAGCTTTAAGACTTGTGGACTTCAACGCCCAGAGTTCCTCCTCCAGTCATGTGGGCTCAGGAACTCTGGCATTGAAGCACGCAAGTCTTAAAGCTGTCAAGTTACAAGACCCTTGCACCCCTAACCCTTCTATAGAAGAGGTTAGAACTGGCAGGAACCCATTATCTCTTGATTAAAAGTTTTACATTCACTGAAATCCTATGAGCATCCCCACTAATATCAGAGGTCACTCTTAGTTCAGTCTAATCCACTATCTGGATTAGAGCTAGAAATACTATTCCATTTCAGAAGGGTCTCTTTGAAGAAATACTGGTTCAATCCAGAATGCCTTAATTGTTGTTGGCAGGAAATAAAATGTGTTTGGATACGGAACAAATTGCTTCATTAGTAGCACAGTTTAAATATTCAGAAACGGTAAGCCTGCA